>NC_057417.1:7167237-7386611 GCF_019320065.1 Cervus canadensis | reverse complement strand
AATGAAGATTATGCCTCAGTAGGTTTGTGGTGGGGCCTGATATTCTGCCTTTGTTTCTAGGGGACACCGATCCACCATGGCATTGTTTTCAGTCACTAATTTGTGTCCGACGCTTTGCAACTCCATGCATAGAAACACGCCAGGCTTCCCTGTCCTTTCACTCTCTCCCAGAGTTTGCTCAAACGAATGTCCACTGAGTCAGTGATGCAATCCACCCATCCCATCCTCTGTCCCTCACTACTCCTCCCGCCTTCAATATTTCCCAGCATCAGGGTCTTTTCCAGTGAGTCAGCTCTTTGCATCAGGTGGCCAATGTATTGGAGCTTCAGTTTCAACATCAGTCCTTCCAGTGAATATTCAGGGTTGGTTTCCTTTAGGATTGACTGGTTTGGTCTCCTTGCAGTCCAAGGGACTCTCTAGAGTCTTCTCCAGCACCACAGTTCAAAACATCAATACTTCAGTGCTCAGCCTCCTTTATGGTCCAACTCTCACAAGTGTACATGACTACTGGCAAAGCCATAGCTAGTGAGGGCTTATTATCTTTAAAGAGCTCTCTTTCCTAAGTTTTTATTTTTATTGAATACTTACTGAGAGTTACCTTTAAAACAAACTAACTCTTGGCTGCGATTATTCTTGAATCACATTTGTATATGTATTACTCTGTTTTCTTCTAGCATTGAATTTGATTTGGGAGAAAGTTGAGACCAGCCAGAATTTCACACTTTATAGATGATTTTCTTTGACTCCTTAAGGACTTGGAGAAAAATTGCTTTAAGAAATATTTAATATTCAATCATGTAAACATAACATACTTCATGTAGGTCATTTGGTATCACATTTTTTTCTAAAATGTTCTTTCCCTGAATTGTATGAACTTAGCTTTATTTTCGGAGTAGGCAATGGCAACCCACTCCAGTACTCTTGCCTGAAGAATCCCATGGACAGAGGAGCCTGGTAGGCTACAGTCCATGGGGTCGCTAAGAGTCAGACACGACGGAGTGACTTCATGTTCACTTTTCACTTTCATGTATTGGAGAAGGAAATGGCAACCCACTCCAGTGTTCTTGCCTGGAGAATCCCAGGGACTGGGGAGCCTGGTGGGCTGCCATCTATGGGGTTGCACAGAGTCGGACATGACTGAGGCGACTTAGCAGCAGCAGCAGCCGCAGCTTTATTTTGTGCTTCCCAGGTCGCGCTAGTAGTAAAGAACTTGCCTGCCAATGCAGGAGACATAAGAGATGCAGGTTTGATCCCTGGATCGGTAAGATTTCTGGAGGAGATCATGGCAACCCACTCCAGTGTTCTTGCCTGGAAAATCCCATGGACAGAGGAGCCTGGTGGGCTATAGTCCATAGGGTCACAAAAAGTCAGACATGACTAAAGTGGCTTAGCACAGCACAACTTTATTTTACCATTTCATAAATTTTTTCTTGTGTTATATCTTTGAAATTTTTATTTTTTTCTTTGAAAATTTTATTTTTTTCTGTTCCGTTTGAGATTTTTTTTTTTGTAGCAGGAATATCATTCTATTTTAAATCTCTCTCTCTCTCTTTTTTGGTCTCCCACTAATATCTTCTCTCTGAATGCTTGAATCTTTTGGAATTTTTATCTGCATCCACCCAGTTTATATTAAGCCTTTTCTTAGATCAGAGCTAAAAGATATTATCTTTCAGGATTTATTATTTCAGTTTTACTATTCCTCGTTTTTTCCTTTCATGTAACATCTCTCATTTGTATTTTTGTCATTTCTTCTTGGCTTTGAATTATTAGTAATTAAAAAAAATATGTGTTCTAATGAAGTGGATCTAGTGCTTGAACATTTCTGTAAATTCTCTTTTATTCTGTTGTATTAGATATCTTTCCAGGTTGAGCTTTTTTCCCCATTTATTTATTTAACCATTCTCTTATTCCTCTCCTCCTCCACTTACTTTGGAATTTTTTTTTCTTTTCCCCCTCATTTGAATAGATCTATGGTTTCCTTGGTGGCTCAGTGGTAAAGAACCTGCCTGCCAATTCAGGGGACATAAGAGATGTGGGTTCAATCCCTGGGTTGGGAAGATCCCCTGGAAGAGGGAATGGCAACCTCCAGTATTCTTCCCTAGCGAATCCCAAGGACAGAGGAGCCTGGTGGGCTATGGTCCATCAGATCACAAAGGGTTGGACATGACTGAAGTGACTTAGCAGGCATGTAGGTGCTCACGCATACTGGACAGTTTCTAGAAGCTCTTGGTGGGGGTAAGAGGTTGTCTACATCAAGATTTCTAGTTAAGGCAAACACTTTCAAATATTTATAGCTGCAGGTTGTGGTTTTACCTCACTTGGATACTTGAAAGTGAATCCTTCGCTTAATGTTCACAAGAAACAGTGAGGAGTAGATATTCCTTTTCTGCCTTTGAGATGAGGGTATTGACATATGTAAAGAGTTTGTGATCGGTCAATGTAAATAGTAATGGCAGAGATGGGCCTCAAGTGCAGGCCATTAAGGAACCATCTCCTGTGCCCTTACATTCGGACACATTTTCTAGCACTGTATACATTATCAGTTCAGTTCAGTCACTCAGTTGTGTCCGACTCTTTGCGACCCCATGGACTGCCGCACCCCAGGCTTCTCTGTCCATTACCAACTCCCGGAGTCCACCCAAACTCATGTCCATTGAGTCGGTGATGCCATCCAGCCACCTCATCCTCTGTTGTCCCCTTCTCCTCCCACCTTCAATCTTTCCCAGCATCAGGGTCTTTTCAAATGAGTCAGCTCTTTGCATCAGGTGGCCAAAGCATTGGAATTTCAGCTTCAGCATCAGTCCTTCCAGTGAACACCCAGGACTGATCTCCTTTAGGATGGACTGGTTGGATCTCCTTGCAGTCCAAGGGACTTTCAAGAATCTTCTCCAACACCACAGTTCAAAAGCATCAATTCCTCATTGCTCAGCTTTCTTTATAGTCCAACTCTCACATCCATACATGACCACTGGAAAAACCTTAGCCTTGACTAGACAGAACTTTGTTGGCAAAGTAATGTCTCTGCTTTTTAATATGCTGTCTAGGTTGGCCATAACTTATGAAAACAGCCAAGAAGACCACCCAGTTCATATGCCATATGCTGAATGACCCAAGTGCTAGGCACAGCCCACAGATAGTTTGTATGCCCTGTACTTTTTTTTTTTTTTTTAAGATTTTCTTATTTACTTTATATCTTGGCTGTGGTGAGTCTTTGCTGCTGCTGGGCTTTCTCTACTCTTTGCAAGTGGGGGCTACTCTCTAGTTGTGATGCTCAGGCTTCTCATTGCAGTGGTTTCTCTTGTTGCAGAGCGCAGGCTCTAGGCCTGCAGGCTTCAATAGTTGTAGTACATGGGCTCAGTAGTTTTGGCAGACAGGCTTAATTGCTTGGCGGCATGTGAGATCCTCCCGGACCTTGGATTGAACAGGTGTCCCCTGCACTGTAAGACAGACCCTCAATCACTGGATCCCCAGGCAAGCCTGCCCTGTACTTTTAAAAAATTGAATTGTGAAACTTCCAGTGGTTAAGACTCCATGCTTCCAATACAGGGGGTTTGGGTTCGATCCTTGGTTGGGGAACCAAGATCCCACATGCCAGGTAGCATGGCCAAAATAAAAACAACAACAAAGGCATTACCTTTAAGAAATAAATTCAAAGTTTACTTTAAAAGATAAATGAAAAGTTGAATTGTCAATTATAAAATATACACATGCAAATCTCGGTTGCAGTGAGTCTTAAGTAAGCAGAAGCTCTAGTAACATTGGAACTGCAGCCTTCATGGGGACAGTTGACAATGAAAGGGTAGCAATTGTCTCTTCTAGACCACACGTCCTCTCTGCAGGTCCCCAGAGCCCTCTCTTCCCCTTCCCCTTCCAGCCCCTGCAGATATTTGAATTTGTTATTCCGTGGACAGAGGAGCCTGGCAGACTACAGTCCAGGGGGTTGCAAAGAGTGGGACCGCTACTGAGCGACTAAGACCTCCACTTTCCAGATGAAACTTGACTCAAGCCCTGTGCCTGTCCAGCAGAGTAGGGGCCTGGTGGCTGGCGAAATCTCCAGGTCCTCAGGAGGTCCCAGTTCTGATTGGAGCCTGGTCACAGAGGCCTCCCTGACACCAAGCATTGGCCCCCGGGATCTCTTAGGCTCTACCTTTGTTGCTGTTGTTTAGTCACTAAGTCGCATCTGACTCTTTGCGACCCCATGGACTGCAGCACGCCAGGCTTCCCTGTCCTTCACCATTTCCCAGATTTTGCTCAAGCTCATGTCCATTGAGTCGATGATGCCATCCAACCATCTTATCCTCTGTTGTCCCCTTCTCCTTTTGCCTTTGATCTTTCCAAGGAGTCAGCTCTTCATATCAGGTAGCTAACATGTTGGAGCTTCAGCATCAGTTCTTCCTGTGTGTATTCTCCCTTGGAGTTTGAAACTGTCACTTTATTCAGTGAAGACTTACTGCATCCTTAGCAGGCTACACTGATCTGAGAAGATGGCTTGCAAATCCTGCAGGAACAGCTCTGACTTGAGACTCTGGTCTCCAGGGATGGCTCAAGGAGAGACGAGCCTTTTGTGTGGCATGGTTGTTTTTTCTCCCGGGACAAAGAATTAATGAGAGCCGAGGAAGGTCTGTCCTCAGGGTCCAGGGGGGATGCCTCCTGAGGAAGGGGCTGCCAGGCTGCCTCCTCAGAGGGACCAGTCCCAGAAGAGCAGTGATGCCAGTCATCACCGAGATAAGCCCTCCAGGGAAAATGAACCTCCCCTTCCGTCTCTCCGTTCAGACGTGTGGGCTTTGTTAGCCAGGATCTTACTCAGTTCTGCCAGGAGCAACCCTAGAATTTACAGATGAGGCTTCTCCCATTTTTACCATATCAGGAGGCCCCCTGTGTTGCTGGTTAATTATGGAGATTTGCAGGTCTAACTTATTGCATGTTGAATAAGCCTCTGGTGGAGTCTGGAAATTTGCTTGTTTAACATACAGGTTGGATGTTTTATGGGGCTTCCCTGGTGGCTCAGATGGCAAAGAATCTGACTTCAATGCAGGAGACCCCAGTTCATACCCTGGGTCAAGAAGATTCCCTGGAGAAGGGAATGGCAGCCTATGCCAGTATTCTTGCCTTGAGAATCTTCATGGACAGACCATGGGATCTCCAGCAGTCAAACAGAACTGAGTGACTAACACACGTACATATATATATAGGTGTTTCATGTGAATGGACCAGAGGTCGAGAGAAAGGGAAAAAAAAAGTATAAATTTCTAGAAAAGATAAAAGTCTAAAGACAGACAACAGATCAGTGGTTGCCTGGGGCTGGGAGCAGGTTCAGGGGTTGACTGCAGGTGGTCAGGAGGGAACGTTTTAGTTGATGGAAATCTTCTAGCAGTGAACTGTGTTGATGGTCACGCAACTATTAATATGTACATTTACTAAAACTCATCAAACTGTTCACTTAGAATGGTGAATTTTATGGTAAATGGTGGCTCAGTGGTGAAGAATATGCCTGCTCATGCAAGAGATGTGGGTTCAATCCCTGGGTCAGGAAGATCCCTTGGAGGAGGAAATGGCAACCCACTGCAATATTCTTGCCTGGGAAATCCATGGACAGAGGAGCCTGGTGGGCTACAGTCCATGGGGTCACACAGCGTCAGACACATTTGAAGTGATGGAGCATGTACACACATAATTTTAAATAGTCATATCATTTGATTTCCTGTAGCTCAAATGATAAAGAATCTGCCTGAAATGCAGGAGACCAGGATTCAATCCCTGGGTCAGGAAGACACTCTGGAGAAGGGAATGGCAACACACTCCAGTGTTCTTGCCTGGAGAATCCCAGAGACAGAGAAGCCTGGCGGGCTACAGTCCGTGGGGTTGCAAAAAGTCAGACACGACTGAGCAACTAACCCACACACACATCATTTGATTTAGCAATCACCTGGGCATTCATATCCGTGAAGAGCTAGGAGAGTCAATGAGTCAGATTGTAGGTAAACAATTGGACACACCCTGCTCTCTGGAACCACAAGACATGTACACTAATAACTGGGATGGAATGTTTTGTTTCACAAGATAGAGCTGGTGAGTTTACTGGCTCCTTCACTGGTGGCACAAAATTAAAGGTCATTATTATGTGGAGACAGGGTGAGTCTTCACAAAGGAGCAGACAGTTGAGCTCAGCTGTAAAGAATGAGTCTCTTGGGATTTCCCTTGTGGTCCAGAGTTTGGAATCTGCCTTGCAATGCAGGGGACATGAGTTCGATCCCTGGTTGGGGAACAAAGATCCCACATGCCACGGAGTAACTAAGCCCATGTGCCACAACTACTGAGCCTCAGCATCACAACTAGAGAGTCCGTGCTCTGCAATGAAAGATTCCTTGTGCTGCATTAAGACCTGATGCAACCAAACAAGTAAAAAAATACTTTAAAAGAGAATGCGTCTCTCCAGATATAGGCTAATTGTATATAGAATAGATAAACAACAAAGTCCTACTGTATAGCTCAGAGAACTATATTCAGTCTTCTATGATAAGCCTTAGTGGAAAAGAATATTTTTAAAATTGTATATATAACTGAATCACTTGACTGTACAGCAGAAATTAACACAATATTGTAAATCAACCATGCTTTAATTTAAAAACTAAAAGAGATGAGAGAATGTATCTCTTTGTAGCAGGCTGTTTATTATTTTTTTAATCTCTCCAGCATCTGTTCAAACCACAGTCCACACCAAAGAGAAATTTTTCCATATTTGTAGATGTGTCGAAATCCTGGTTTTCCTTATTCTGTGAGGCTGCCTTCTTGTTGGGGGATCTTGGAATTCTGTAACCTCATCTCTTGCTTACTCTGAATCCCAAGGGCTGCATTCTCAGGGTGGAATTCTCCAGCTGAAAATGTAGCATTGACATCTGGGAAGTGGTAATACCATTTACCCACTCCATGCTAACATCTGACCCTGCCGGGCCAAACACAGCTTCTTGGGGACCCTGGGATCCAGTGCTGTGACTCTGTGTGTGGCATCTTCTGTTACATATCCCCTGTTACGATCAAGCAAATGTTTCGTGAAAACACACCTAGAGAGTGTTTACACTCCTAGGACGACTCACAAAGTTAGGTGTTTCTAAATGACTCTAAATTTTGGTGTGTGGGGACTATTTCATTCCCTCCCCTTTTATTTATCTTTTAAACTACCCCAGACACATGACTGGGCTTCCCTACTGGTTCAGTGGTGATGAGTCCACCGGCCAATGCAGGAGACCCAGGTTCGATCCCTGGTTCGGGAAGATCACCTGGAGAAGGAAATGGCAACCCACTCTAGTATTCTTGCCTGGAGAACCCTTTGGACAGAGGAACCTGAAGGGCTGCAGTCCATGGGGTCGCAAGAGGTTCGGACATGACTTTAATGACTAAACAAAAACAACAACAAACACATACAAGGCTGAGCGCCAAAAAAAAAAAAATTGATGCTTTCAAATTGTGGTGCTGGAGAAGATTCTTGAGAGTCCCTTGGACTGCAAGGAGATCACACCAGTCAATCTTTAAGGAAATCAACCCAGAATATCCATTGGATGGACTGATGCTGAAGCTGAAGCTCCAGTACTTTGGCCACCTGATGTGAACAGCTGACTCATAGGAAAAGACCCTGATTCTGTGCTGGGAAAGATTGAGTGCAGGAAGAGAAGGGAATGCCAGAGGATGAGGTGGTTAGATAGCATCACCAACTCAATTGACGCAACTCTGAGCAAACTCTGGGAGATGATGAAGGACAGGAAAGCCAGGCATGCTGCAGTCCATGGGCTCACAAAGAGGCAGACACGACTGAGCGACTGAACAACAACATCAGAATCACTTGTCTTCTGTCACTGGATTTTACAATTCAGGGGAAAATCAGCCCAAGGTGAAATCGACGCTGCAAGCTTCATTAGGAGATATCAGATGAAGCAATTTAGGAGTTACCTTACTTCTGTTTTAAATTGCAAAAGTTAAGCAGCAACTTAGAAAATGGTTCTTCTAATTCCTAATAATGACTCTATGCTTTTCTCAATCTGATTGCAAATAGATCAGAGGGGGAAAAAAAACACAGTAGGCTGGGACCCAGAATATTTTAATTCTCCAAAGCACTGACTCAGGAAAGGGAGAGAGGAAAGTTCTGCATGCAGGGTCACGAGCAGAAGTCCTCCGTGTCTAATGCAGACAAACTTCATTCTAGTGTCTCTGTGTCAGATTTTATTACATGAGAAGGGGACTTGACTTTCAACCCAGGCACGCAGTAATTTCTAAAACATGTACATAAATTATCTGATTCCTCATTCCGCTGATATTCTCCCAATTGCCTGAATAAACTGTAACAATGGTAATGCCATGGTGAACCATTAAATGCTCAGCTATTTGGCCCAGCAAGTCCTCCTCGGTTAATGGTTTTGCTCATTTAACGTGTATAATTTGCAACTGAATAAATCAAATTTTTGAAGTAGATTGGGGAAGTTAAGCTGCCTCTGGGAGTCCTCGGCCCTCACGTTTCTGGAGGGAATGCATCTCGCAACTTGCTCTCTGGATGCCCTGAGAACCTGCTAATGAAGCCAGATTTTCAGAACAGCTCAGGAGTTTGGGTCTTTTTTCTATCACTTAAAATGTGATTCTGTTGCGGGGTTGTTTGCAGCATCCAATGTATTTGACAATTCATGCAAGCAGGTAACCTGGCCGTGACTTAAATATTGTTTGAATTGATTCTGGCAAACCCTTTCCCTTGGACATCAGCTGTACCTTGAATTAACTGCACAATCTGAGCTGATGTTAAGAAGGTAAAGTGTGGGTCAATAAACACACTGCAGAAACTGTAAAGAAATGTCTTGGGACACCTGTTAAGAAACACTTTCTTCGGTAATGTGAGTGTGAGGTGATAGGGGTTTCAGCTGGAACAGCACCAGGTGGAAGAAACGGAGAGAAGCAGGCACAAGTCATATTGTAGTGGACAGAATTCCAAGAGGATCCCCTTTCCAAATTCCAACCTGCAATGTTCCACTGCCTTGTACAATCCTCTCATCTTCAGTGTGGGTGATATCGGTGACTATAATAAAACATCAATTCCATAACTAGGTTACTAATCCATTGATTTGGGGGAAATTGCAGAGATGATACTGGGTGAGCCTGGTCTAACTAGTTGAGTCATTTGAATAAAATGTATCCTCAGAGATACTCCCTCTGAAGTTCTCAAGGAAGCTTAAAAAAACAGCCCTATTGTGAGAGGAGTAGCCTATGCAGAGGGGTAGCCTCCAGGCGCTGAGGGCCACAGTCCTACAGCCATAAGGAACTGAATTATTCAGTAGTCCATGAATTTGGAAGCAGAGCCCAATGCTCAGATAAAATTGCATCCCAGGAGGATACCTTTATTCTAGCTTTGGGAAACCCGAAGTAGTGCTTGGAGTTTTGACCTCCTGAAGATGACTAATGAGAGTTGTTTTGAGCTGCAAAGTTTATAGTCATTTGTTATGCTACAGTAGAAAATGAATAAAAGTTCAGTCTAACTAAGGGATGATCGGCCTGCGAATGTGTGTGCTCCATCATTTCCAACTCTTTGTGACCCATGGACTATAGCCTCCCAGGCTTCTCTGTCCATGGACTTTCCCAGGCAAGGATACTGAAGTGAGTTGCCATTTCCTTTTCCAGGGGATCTTCCTGACCCAGGGATTGAACCCAATTCTCTTACATCTCCTATAATGACAGGCAGATTCTTTGCTGCTAGTGCCACGTGAGAAGCCTATGAAACTAAATCTAAGTCAAAATCTTATGTTAAAAAATGCAATGATGCAATTTTATTTTAAATATATATGGTGAATCTATGAGCAGTTGACATAGTATTCCCCAGCAGGAGGGTCTTTCAAGGTTACTTTACTGAATATGTATGGTTCTTTTATAATCACTCTAGTCAGTTTGGTTAAAGAGATCACCCTTCCCTCTCCCCACCTATACTTTTTAAATGACCCTCAAGTACATTATTTTGTTATTAAAATAATGAATAAGACAGGTTGGACCAGACTCTATTCACAATTGTGTATCATTAAAATCCAATAAAGTTTATTTTACTTTAGAATCTTAGATAAAGTTATGATGACTTAGTACCAAAGGGGAGGTATTTACAGGGGAAGATGACTGACCAGGTCTCTGGTTCTGGAATTTGCTTTGATGAAATTGTCTCTAGCTGCTGTTCAGAGATGGAGTTTTCATCTCCGAAGTTTAGAAATTCTTTATTGTTAGTATTCTAGGCTTCCCAGGTGGTGAAGATGGTAAAGAATCCACCTGCCAATGTAAGAGATGTGCGAGATGAGAGTTCAATCCCTGGGTCAAGAAGATCCCCTGGAGAAGGAAATGGCAACCCACTCCAGTATTCTTGCCTGAGAAATACCATGGACAGAGGAGCCTGACGGGCTATGGTCCATGGGACATTGAAGAGTCAGACACAACTGAACATGCGCACACATTTTAGGCAGGTTTCATCTGATTCATGGTGAGACCTGGCAGTCTAGATTCAGACTGAATTCAGATCCTGATTCTAACTCTCTGCATCTCGACTTCCAGATTTTTAAACTACTGACAACCTCCTTGTGTTAGACTGTTTTGGGAGAAGGGGTGATTAAATGAGGTAATTCTGTGTGAATCCCTTCTAATAATGCTGAATATTGGGAAATACTCATTTTATAGATCAGTTAGGAAGGTGGTGGTGATGATGATTCATCAAAAGAGCACACATATAGTAGTGGCCTAGAGAACTCTCTGAATGAATCAATGAGTGCATGATAACATCGGAGATCAATTTATGAATTAAATATGAGGACTGGAACTGCCGAGTCCTTGAGATAATTATCTTGGCTTGACTAAGAAAGCTACAGGATACACTAATTTTTTTCCAAAGGTTGCTTGGGAAGCATGAGTTTCTGATCTCAAGGGGAATATTTTAGTTTTGTTTTAATACAGGAATTGGTATTAAATTGCTTCATGTCACCTATCTGTGATCTCCAGATACATCAATCTGCACATTCAGTTTAAATGAACTCAGATATCCAGTTCCTTAGGTTGACTTGCTAGCATTCCATCTCTTTGGCACAGGGCCTGTCTGGACACTAATCCTTGAGTCTGTAACCTTTTTTTTTTTTTAAATTTAACTCAGTTATTTTTGGTTGCTCTGGGTCTTCATTGCTACATGCAGGCTTTCTCCAGTTGTGGCAAGCAGGGGCTACCCTCTAATTGTAGTGCAAAGGCTTCTCATTTCAGTGGTTTCTCTTGTTGCAGAGCACAGGCTCTAGGCATGCAGATTCAGTAGTTGTATCACTCAGCTTAGCTGCCCCAAGGCAAGTGGAATCTTCCAAGACTGGTGATCAAACCTGTGTCCCCTGCATTGGCAGGAGGATTCTTAACCACTCTACCACCTTCTGTAACCATCACCGACCCCTTTGGAAGAACTTGCACTTTACCTTCATGAGTCTCTTCAAGCCCAGCCTTGCAGGCCTCCCCATCATTCTGTTTCATTAGACTGATATTATACTCCACACTCAAATTTTTCATGTATTGATGCCATATTTTAAACCCCACAGGGTGACCTTATTTCCTGTCCCTTCAGGGAGGGGGCCACTCAGACTTGTCATTCTGTCCCGTCTATAAATAAATCACACACTCTGAATAGACCCAGTGAGATTACAAAGCCAAAGCCTAAATGTATTTTGCCCAAAGTCATTCTAGACCAAAGACAATTCAGAGACAGCGAAATGAATATTTTTCCTTTAGTTTTATGATCTGAGAGATTTATGGACCATGACTTTAAAAGCCTATTTAAGTTATGTAGGAGAATGTCCTGATTTTTAGATGTATGCTGGAGAGTTTAGAAATGAAGTGTCATGATGTCTGCAACTTATTTTCAACTGGGTCAGCAAAAAACACATATGCAGAAATGGATATGGAGAAAGATACACAGAGAGCAAATTGGACCAAATCTTAACAGTTGTGGTCTTGGAATGGTATATGCATGCTCTGTGCTAGTCTTTCAGTATTATCTTATGTTTGAACATTTTCTTGATATAATATGTGAAAGAAATTGCAGCTGCATTCTAATTATATATATATATATATTTATATATATATATATATATATCTATCTGGGCTTCCCAGGTGACACTAGTGTAAAGAACCTGCCTGCCAATGTAGGAGACACAAGAGACGTGGGTTCGATCCCTGGGTCAGGAAGATCCCCTGGAGGAGGAAATGGAAACCCACTCCAGTGTTCTTGCCTGGAGAATCCCAGGGACAGAGGGGCCTGGTGGGCTACAGTACATAGGGTCGCAACACGTTGGACACAACTGAAGTGACTTAGCATGCACGCATATATATATTCAAAGGAGTATTTGCTCTCTTCCTTTCTTCTTTGATATTAACCGTAACCGTTTTGGTGTATGGAACACTTTGACCAGAGCCTCCTTCCACCATCCAATTATATTTTGTACCTTATTCTTTTATCTTCATAACTGTTTGGTCCAACTCTCTTCTCCTTAGATCATGAATTTGCTTTCTGCTTTTAATGTGATTTTACATTTAACAAGAGTAGGCTTCCTTTGGCTGTTTCTTTTTACTGATGTCTTATTTAATAAATCAAAAACATCTATAGCCTCTGAGATTAAGCCCCTTCAACACTCAACTTCTCATTAGGGTGGGAATGGCTATAACTTTTCTCCGGGTAGGCTGCCACAAAACGACTCTGCATTTAGTGATGGTGGCCTAGAAGTTACATAGAATTAGATCCAACTCAGTTGGACTCACTTTGATCGAAGCCTCTTAACGTAATTTTCAAGTGTTGTACTCAATCAAGATCATAAAGTGGAAGATTTGAGAAAACCTGATTACTGAAGGTATTTTTCTTTCCTACTTAAAAAAGAAAAAAAGAACTATGGGAAGATGTTTAAGGAAATGACACTACATGGGGGGCATTACTATGAGTAGCACCAGACACATAAGAGTTAGTTGACCGGAAAGGCGCCTTGCTGTCCGTCTGTGAACTATCCACAGAGGATATAGTTGAACAGGCAGAAGGACACTGATCCTGCAGAAAGAAGTGGAAAGGGGCTCATTGTCATGTTGGTTATTTACTTCTCAGGGGATACCTCTTTGGGCATGTCTGCATTAATTGATGATGGTAGCTTGGGGCCCATGGGATCAGTGAGGTCTCATCGCTGGGAAAGAGTTTGACCAGATGAAGTTCCACTGCAGATCCACTTAATCCCCATAATGATGCTATCAGGTTAATAGAATTATCCACAAGGGGAAGGAAACTGAGGCTCAGAGGTTTGAGTAACTTGGTCGATGACACACAGCTAGTTAGTAAATCTTCACATGGGTCTTTCAGACTTCAGAGCCTGTGGTCTTAGGTATAAAAAAGGAAGTTAGAAATCACATACTCCAATCTACCTTTTCCTTCCTGTCAACCATTTCCTTCCTAAACATTCTGCTTGTGCATTTAGTGGTTGATGGACTTTGGGATTGTTTCTGTTAATACATTTTGGCTATTATGAATTATGCTGCTATGAACATATGTGTGCGATTTTTTATGAGAACATTGTTTTCAGTTCTCCAGGGTATATCCATAGGAGTGGAATTGATGGGTCAGTCGGTAACCTTACGTTGAACTTTTTGAGAAACTGCAAAACTGATTTCCATAGCTGCTTTCCTATTTTACATTCCCACCAGGAGTGCAGGAGGGTTCCAATGTCTCCACGTCCTTGTCAGCACCTGTAATTGTGTCTTGCAATGATAGTCATCATAGTGGGTATGAAGTAGTATCACATTGTGATCTTAATTTGCTTTCCCTTATTGACTGGTGGTGTTGAGCATCTTCACGTGTGCTTTCTGATCATTTACATATCTTCTTTTGAGACATATCTATTCAAGTTTTTTTGCTGATTAAGATTATTTAATTTTTGGGGTTGAGTTTTAAGAGTTCTTTATGTTTTTTGAATACTGGACCCTTGTCAGATAAATGATTTGAAAACACTTTCTCCTATTTTATGACATTTCACTTTCTTAGTAGCAGCTTTTGATGCATAAAATGTTTAATTTTGATGAAGTCCAATTTGTTTATCTTTTTATCATGAAGATAAGAAGACTTTGCTTCTTTAAAGGAAAGGGTTTTGTTTTAACTCTTACATTTAGAACTTTGATCCACTTTGGATTAATTTTTATATGGTGTGAGGTAGGGGTTCAGCTTCATTCTCCTGCATGTGGGTAATCCAATTGTCCCAGAAACATTCGTTAAAGAGACTTTTCTTTCCTTAATAAGTAGTTTTGACATTCTTGTCAAAAATACCCTAAGTCTACTTTTATATATTCTTCCTAATTCCCTTATTTAGTGGAAGAAGTTTATATAGCAGATATGTTTTTGATGTGAACACAAGTAAGCAAATATACATACATATATGTATGTGTATATCATAAATACATATATATACATTCATATATGTGTATATGTATGTGTGTGCATGTATATATACTTATTAATATAATTTTTTTAAATGTCAGAATCTTTTGGATTTATCCCTTAAAAAACTACAATTCTAACCTGATAGCTAACTAAGATTTTCAGTTAGAGCTAAAGATGGTCAGTGGTACAGATTGGACTACATTCAGTATTGTTTTTGTTCAGTCACTTTGAGTATTATTGTTGTTCATTATTGTGGTTGTTGTTCAGTTTTGACTCTTTGCAACCCGTGAACTGCAGCACACCAGGCTTCCCATCATTCGCTATCTCCTGGAGTTTGCTCAAACTCATATCCACTTTCCATATGGTAGTTATTCAGTTAATTCTGCACTATAATTGCTCATTTCCTGATAGAGCTCGCTCATACATGCCCTTTGATAGCAATCTCTGCCTGAGTTTACTGTAAAAATGTGTTGAAGAGAAACATAAAACATTTGGCTCAGCAGAAATATCTACTGCAGAAGAGATGAATCTAGCATTGAAAAGCAGGCTGGGAGAAGGTACAGGAAAGGGACAGACTGGCCCTTCTGGGGTCTGGTCAACCAGTAGATGAGGCTTATCTGTATTTTAGCATGTTGGAATTGGGAAAACCATATGATCTCTTCTCCCTGAGTATTCATCTGAGGGGTTGGGATCTGAGAAGGGAAATGAAACAGCCACAGCAGAATGAAAGAGCAAGGAAGCTAGAGTCGTGCAGACTTGACTTTGAATCTTGGCCTCACCATTTTATTTAACTCTGTGACCTTGGGCAAGTGGCTTTCCTGATCCACCTAAAGATACTGGTCTTTCTACCTAAACAGACTAATAATTTTGCCCATATTACTGAAACTTCTTCATGATTTGATAAGTAGAAGTGAATCAACTGTCTCTGGCACAGTGGTCCCTGGGGATGACATGAATCTCTCTCTCTCTCTCTGATTCTACCTCCCAGGCAGCACTGAGCTCCACGTAGATGCCCACAAGGCCCCTCTTCTTCCAACTTCTTTCCATCTTCCTTTTCCGTCTCCCCTCTGCCTGCACCAGAACAAAGTGCCATCCTCACTCACTGCTCTCCCCGTATACCTGTTCTTCTTTTTAAACTTTTTATTTTGTATTGGAGTATAGCCCATTAACAAAGTTGTGATAGTTTCAGGTGGACAGCAAAGGGACTCAGCCATATATATACATGTATCCATTCTCCTCCAAACTTCCCTTCCATCCAGGCTGCCACATAATGTCGAGCAGAGTTCCACGTGCTATACTGCAGTCCTTGTTGGTTATCCACTTTAAATATCATCGTGTGTAGATGTCAATCCCAAACTCCCTAACTATCCCTTCCCCCTGGCAACCATAAGTTCATTCTCTAAGTCTGTGAGTTGCTTTCTGTTTTATAAGTTCATTTTCATCATTTCCTTTTAGATTCCACATATAAAGGATGGCATATAATATTTCTCCATCTCTGTCTGACTTACTTCACTCAGCATGACAATCTGCGTTCATCCATGTTGCTGCAAATGACATCATTTCAATCTTTTTTATGGCTGAGTAATATTCCATTGTATATATGTACCACATCTTCTTTATCCATTTCTCTGTCTTTGGACATTTAAGTTGCTTCTGAATCTTGCCTGTTGGAAACAGTGCTGCAGTGAACAGTGGGGTGCATGTATCCTTTTCAATCATGTTTTTATCCAGATACATGCCTAGGAGTGGGATTGTACCTTACACTTGTTCTTCTAAAAGGAGCTTTCCAGAGAAGTCAGAATTTCTAAGGCATTAAACTCTCCTGGGATATAGATCATGATGATAGCTCATGAGCCCCATTCCCACCTGGGGTGAGGAGGAGGACTTTAAGAAAGGAGAAAGGAGACAGAAAGCCAATGATGCTAATTCATCCAAAACAAAGAGGGAAAGCAGCAGAGAACCACATCCAACCACATAACCATCAGGCAGCAAAAAGTCAGGTGGTCCCCACCAGTCATCCAAATGATGACGATGGGGACACTTCCAGGCAGAAATCGCTTTTCAGGAAGTGCCTTGAGATGACGTTTCAGAAAATGGCATCTGCTGTGGTGGTGATAAATGATCACTTGAGCCTACAAAACATTCATCAGTGTAACACTCAGGCCCTTCAGGTGATGCAAAGACAGAACATTGTCTGCGAACATGAAATACAGGCTGGTTCACCAACCACTCACAGAGATGTTTCATCTGGTAATCACTGTGGAGCAAGATTTATTTTGCATTTCCCAAACATCTTTTTAAATTTAAATTAGATTTCGTGGATCCTCTCCCTCCATCCTCTGACTTCTTGGAGTTTAGCATTTGCCAGCTTATTTTTGTACATTAACCCCCTCATGATCACCTTCCAGTCAAGGGTTGCCAGAGAGAAAATTATAGGTGGAGCTGAACCAGTGTTATTAACTCCACTGGAAGCTTGGGATGATGATATGTTTTGTGGGAAGTGGGCTGAGAGTTCTTTAACTAAAGGAATTATGCAGAAGCCTGATGTATAATTGAAATTCCATCCTTCCCTACATCGTGCTGGGAATCCTTGACTGATGTGGAGAAGCTCAGCTCTGACATGGCTTCTTTGGAGCCATCTTTGTTTCTGCCCACTCCACTGAGAGAGATCCACATATTCCCCATTTCTAAAAAAGAAAAATGGTTGGAGTACAGTTGATTTACAATGTCGTGTTAGTTTCTTCCCACAGCAAAGCGGCTCAGTCATACGTGTGCGTGTATCCACTCATTTTTAGATTTCCTTCTCATTTAGATCACCGCAGAGCCCAGAGTAGAATTCCTGCGCTATAGAGTAGGTTCTCATCAGTTATCTATTTTATATGTGAAACGTGAAAGTCAGAGTCGCTCAGTCGTGTCCGACTCTTTGCGACACCATGGACTATACAGTCCATGAAATTCTCCAGGCCAGAATACTGGAGTGGGTAGCCTTTCCCTTCTCCAGGGGATCTTCCCAACCCAGGTATTGAACCCACCTGCATTGCAGGCGGATTCTTTACCAGCTGAGCCACCAGGCAAGTTTTATACAGAGTACTGTGTATCTGTCAATCCCAGTCTCGCAATCCACTCCCCCCGACTTGTTAGTCATACTTTGTTCTCTTCATCTGTGTCTCTATTTCTACTTCTCAAATAAGTTCATCTCTACCATTTTTCTAGATCCCACATATAAATACACCTATGTTTTTCTCTTTCTGACTGTATAAGAGTCTAGGTCTACCCACGTCTCTGCAAATGTCGCTATTTAATTTTTTTTTATGGCTGAGTAATATCCCGCACCCTCGTGCTGCTTCCATGAAGGTACATCCCTCACATTATCCTACAGCCTTCTCCTTATTCCCATCCCCAGCCTTACCTCCATGTCCCTTGATGTCAGAAGGCTCATCTCACGTATGTCTGAGTCCTCCCCACTCCCCATTCTTCTAGGGTCTGACACACTGTAGACATTCACTAAATCCTCGGTGAGTGAATGAAATCATCTTTCTGGGTGCAGGATGTTTGTTTGCATCCTGAACACGTGAGAAAGAAAGGCAGCCAGGAGGCAAGAGGGAAGGAAAGTGGAAAAGAAAGAAAAAGGAAAGTGTGTCCCATGACACATCTCATTGAACACCATTTTCAAGAGAATGAGAAATGGCTCAAAGAGAAAGCTTGGGAAGGAACAGAGAATCTTAAGATAGAAAACAGAAATCACATCACAGGGCAGACTGACAAGTCCTAGAAAAAGATTCACTTCTTTGTTCATCTCTGTAAGATTTACTTTATGTATTAACATATCCCCCCATCCACATGCAAGTCTTTTGATTCTGAATGTAGTCTTTTCATCCTTCTCAATTGCCTTAAAACCTACCGTGTAGCACAGGGAACTCTGCTCAAATTTCTGTAACAACCTAATTGGGAAAAGAATTTGAAAAGGAATAGACACATGTATATGTATAACTGAATCCCTTTGCTATACACCTGAAACTGACATACTGTTAACCAACTATATTTCAGTATAAGATAAAAAGTTAAAAAAACAGCTTCAATATACGAATAACTCCAAGTGAAATTTAAGAGAGTCTCATTCTCCCTCCCTCCCTTTGCCCCATCTCTTTCTCCACCCTCTTACACACACACACACACACACACACACACACACACACACACACACCTCCCACTACACCTTGTCTTTTTTTTTTTTTTAACTTTTTAGTTTGTATTGGGGTATAGCTGATTAAAAATGTTGTAATAGTTTTGGGTGAATAGCAAAGGGCCTCAGCCATACATATGCATGTATCAATTCACCTCTAAAGTCCCCTCCCATCCAGGCTGCCACATAACTTTGAGCAGAGTTCCCTGTGCTATCCAGCAGGTCCTTATTGGTGATCCATTTTAAACCCAGCAGTATGTACATGTCCACCCCAAACTCCCTTACTAGCCTTTCCCTTCAGCAACCATAAGTTTGTTCTCTAAGTCTATGAGTCTCTTTCTGTTCTACAAGTTCATTTATATCACTTCTTTTAAAATTCCACATATAAGCATCACCCTACAATACTTCTCCTTGCCTTCACTTACTTCACTCAGTATGACAATCGATAGGTCTTCAAATGTTTAAAAAAAAAAATCTTTGTTCTTCATCAAATTTTTCTCAAGTATCACATTTCTTGGAGTACTCAGCTTGGAACACTATGTCAGATGGTATTTGTTTGTGTATCCTGGGACAAAACTTGGCTACTGTTGAGATGGAATTCCTCAGAGGAGAGTTTCATTGCTCTCTTACTCTGTCTAGGGTTTTACTTGGGTGGAGTGTATTCAAATACATTGCAACATCCACTCTGATTGCCATCAGTATCTACTGCTTAACCTTTAACCATGTGAATGTCAAGGGCAGCCATGGTTTCCAATCTCAGCCCATCTCATCTGTTAAAGACAGATGCGTGATTATACTCTCTAGAGCAGTGCTGTCTGATGGGACTTTCTATGACAGTGGACATGACCACGTTCTGTCCCATGCAGTCTTTAGCCACCAACCTCCTTTAGCTTTTGAGCGTTTGAAATATAGGCAGCAAGTATGAAGAACTGAATTGTCAGTTTTTTTTAGTTTTGATGAATTTAAGTTCACATTAAGTCACCACGTGTGACGAGCGGCTGCCATATTGGATGCACGACTCAAGATCTTTTCTCTTTTTTCTGCAAAATAGAGAGTTAACAACATCCATCTTTAAGGGTCTTTGTGAAGACTCAATGAGATAAGTTGTGTTCAGTGTTCAGCTCAGCACCTGGCTTGGAGCAAGTGTTCAAGGAAAGTCCTATGTGTTACGACCATTGTCATGACTGCTTTTATTATTTTATTTCTTATTGCTATTGAAGCCCATTTTTTAAAACTCATTAAAAAAAACCACACTTTTTAGGAATCATCATTTTTATTTATTGATATTGTCTTTATTAATATAGTCTGAGTTCCTGTTAATCTGACAACATTTTCATGTGTTCGTAAAGGACAAAGTGGAATTACACTTTCTCCTGGATTACAGAAGGCAACCTGGAGTGAGACAGGCAGTTGGGGTGTCCCCTGAGCAACAAAGTCTAAAGAGATGAGTTGTTCTTCCCTGGATCCTACTGCAGGGACCCCCAAACTCAGAAACTGAAGACACCCCCTCAAGGTCCTGAGGTGTTTGCCGGAGTCAGGACCATACAGTTTTGCAGGAACAGGCCCCCTCAGATTGAGGATGATACAGACTGATTCTGAATGATGAGCCCTGAATTTGGTTTCTTTTTATGTCTAAGGAATCTATCCAGCACATGTGTAAGTCAGATGCTCCATGGAAAGCTGTAGATGGAACATAAGCCTCTCAGAAGGTGATATATGTGTATCTATTTGACCAGAGTCCCAGGCATGCTGGAGTTGGAGAGAATGGAGATTGAAGGCTTAGTCCGTTCTTACTCCACTGGTAACTGAGCCAAAGACTGCACACTCATGGAGCCTGCTTCACTAGTGGTAAAGAATCTGCCTGCCAAACGCAGCAGACACAAGAGACACAGGTTGGATCCCTGGATTGGGAAGATCTGCTGGAGAAGGAAATGGCAATCCACTCCAGTATTTTTGCCTAGAAAATTCCATAGACATGGCAGCCTGGTGGGCTACAGCCTACGGGATTGCAAAGAGTTGGACACAGCTGAGCATGTGCGCGCGCGCACGCATACACACACGCACACGCACACACACACGCGCACACACACACACACACACACACCCTGCCAATGATCCTTGCAGGGGACTGAAGGGCCCAAGGTATTTCCATTCCATGGCACAACATCTGGTCCATAGTCAGTGCTCAATTAATCAAATAATTTGCCTTTCTTTTCTTTTCTTTTCTTTTCTTTGGTTTGCTGGATCTTCTTCCTGGCACACAGGTTTCTCTGGTTGCAGTGCCTGGGCTCTGTAGATCCCGAGTCAGGAAGCAAACTCATGTCCCCCGCATTGAAAGGCAGATTCTTAACCACTGGGCCACCAGGGAAACCTCTGATTTGCCTTTCTTAGTACCTAGTGCACTAGACATGCTCTCTGCATTTTTGTCTAATAGGCAGATGGATCTAGGAACTCAATTTTCCCTATCCTGGATGCAAGAAATTTTGAGTAAGAGCACAGAGCCTTCAAGCTGGCTCCTGGGTCTTGCTGGTGGGATTCTCTAGAAGCAGGCACTGAGGTGGCATTTGAGGAGAACGGTGTTTATTAGAAGTCAGTATCTGTGAAAGGCAAAGGAGGGAGCTTAATTGGACACAGAGAAACATTGAATGCAGGCCTCCGCAAAAGCCTTGGCCAAAGAGAGAGGGAAACTGAAGGGACACTACCCATGAACTGTCCATGTTGAGCTGAAATAGTTAGGACTTTATACCTCTCCACCCTCTCACCATCATGTATGGATGCAAGAATTGAACCATAAAGAAAGCTGAGTACCAGAAAATAGATCCTTTCAAATTGTGGTGCTGGAGAAGACTCTTGAGAGTCCCTTAGACAGCAAGGAGATCCAACCAGTCAATCGTAAAGGAAATCAACCCTTAATGTTCATTGGAAGGGCTGATGCTAAAGCTGAAGCTCCAACACTTTGGCCACATGATGCAAAAAGCCAACTCATTGGAAAAGACCCTGGTTCTGGGAGAGACTGAAGGCAAAAGGAGAAGGAGGCGGCAGAGGATGAGATGGTTGGATGGTATCACTGACTCAATGGACATGAATTCGAGCAAACTCCGGGAGATAGTGTAGAACAGAGGAGCCTGGCGTGCTGTAGTCCATGGGGGTCACAGAGAGTCAGACAGGACTTAGTGACTGAGCAACAACAACTCCCTCACTTAGACTTGGGGTCAGGCTGCCCTGGGAAAGGGTGGGACTTCACTACAGGGACAGGCAGACCCTGAAAGATGTGACAGCTGGCCCTGGCTGCTGACCACACTTCTAGCAGCTGGGCGGCAAGCCCTGACATGAAGCAGAATCTGGGAAGTACATTCCTGTGTCCATCTCAGTGGGGTACTCAGATTAGTGAGCAGACAAAGGGAATAGGAAATACAAGGAAGATTCTCAGGGTTATCATCCACCCAATGGCAAATATTCTTCAGGGATGCAAGAGCAGTAGAGAGGCTGTCATAAATTAAACATGTCATAACCTAATACATTTCTATTCATTATAACGAGAACATTTATATAAAAAAATACCATTCTTAAGCACAGCAGCATGAATAAGAAATATAGCGGTCCTCTTAAGAACACAGGAAGGATTTAGATCAAAGAGGATTCTTTCATTGTGGTGAATAAAAACTTGAGCAATGGAATCATACAAATTTGAGATTGAGTCCCAGGTTTACAATGAACACATGACTAGGATGTCATTTCACTTCCCTAAGCCTCAGTTTCTTGATCTGTAAAATGGGATAAAAATGGAGCCACTGCATTGCTGTGGAGATGAAATGAATAAGTGCTGCTAAAGGGCTGAGCATTGTGTTTGGTTATATAATATTCACTCAATCAATTTTGGTTATTTGTAGTATCATTCACTCTAGACCGTGGGTGTTATGCAAATTGTTAAAAAGATGAGATTTGAAATTAATACCAGATTTCCCTTCCCAACAAACACATGTACTAAATATCATTTAAGATTGATACATCAAAGTTTAAATAAATTAATCATGTATTTATTTCATATATTTACAAACATATATATTTATATGTTTTACTACATGTATATTTCAGACATAAAATTTAGCATTACCAATGGTTTTTCTTTCTGAAAGTGTATGTGTTTTCATTGTCATAAACAATCGCCCTAGGCTGTGCTATATGCAAGCTTTAGCTAATTTTTGGTGTTCTGGTCTTCCCAAGTGGCGCTAGTGGTAAAGAATCCACCTGCCAATGCAGGAGATACAAGAGATGTGGGTTTGATCCCTGGGTTGGGAAGATCCTCTGGAGTAGGAAATGGTAACCCACTGCAGTATTCTTGCCTGGAGAATCCCATGGACAGAGGAGCCTGGTGGGCTACAGTCCATGGGGTCACAAAGAGTTGGACATGACTGAGTGACTAGGCACACGCTAAAAAAAAGAAAATAAAAAGAGATAAATGAGACCATGGCAGCAGAGTTCTAGGCAGTGCTTCTGTCTGTATCCTGTCTTAGAAAAATCACAGAATGTATTAGCATAATCAATTTTCTGAGAAATCGTATTGTCATGAGTAAAACATTCCAGTGTTTAATTTTGTTGCACCCAGGTTAACCAATTACTTTTGGCTCTGTAACCCTTGTCTTTCATATGCATATTTATTAATCAGGTGTTTGCAATGACAAGTAACAGAAACCCAACTCTAACATGCTTAATCAAATAAACGGATTTATTGCACCAAGTAATTGCATTGAACAAGGGTGAAGTTCAGGCGTGGTCGGCTTCAGTGACCAAATAACATTTGTCATTCTCTGGGCTGTGCTTTTCTCTGAGTGTGGTTCATTTTCAGGAAGGTGCTCCCTAAGTGGCTAAAACACAGATGACATCAACTCTCAGATTTCTATGATAATAGAAAATTCTCAGAAGAGAGGAAGAAGAGTTCAATCAATTTTAGCAAAGGATCAGAGTGTCCTCTCAGTAGCCTGGGTTGGACAGTATTACTGTGGCCAGATTGATGAAACTATGAAGCATTTTTATTGGTTCATCTCAGGTCATATGTTCACCCCTGGAATTGAAGTAGGCTCATGTTCTTTTGAAGCATGAAGTCTTGGAGTGAGGGGAGGGGAATGGTACCCACAAGAAACTCTTTCTAGAGAGGACTAGAGGCTGAAAAAGATCATTACCTGTGGCAGCCTGGATGGGAGAGAAGCTTGAGGGAGAATGGACACATATATACTATATGACTGAGTACCTTTGATGTCCACCTGAAACTATCAAAATACTGTTGGTTAATGTGGTCATTGTTTAGTTGCTAAGTCGTGCCCAACTGTTTTGTGACCCCCCGAACTGTAGTCCGCCAGCCTCCTCTGTCCATGGGATTCTCCAGGCAGGAATAGTGGAATGGATTGCCATTTCCTTCTCAAGGGAATCTTCCCAACCCAAGGACTGGACCCAAATCTTCTGCATTAGCAGGTGGTTTTCTTTTTATCACTGAGCCACCAAGATTGACTATTCGTTCACTTGTTTAGTGGCTAAGTCGTGTCTGACTGTTTGCGACCCTATGGACTGCAGCATGCCTGTCCTTCACTCTCTCCCTGAGTTTGCTCAAACTCATGTCCATTGAGTCAGTGATGCCATCCAACCATCTCATCCTCTGTTGCCTCCTCCTCTTTTTGCCCTCAATCTTTTCCAGCATCAGGGTCTTTTCCAGTGAGTCGGCTCTTCTCATCAGTTTCAGCAACAGTCCTTCCAATGGATATTCAGGACTGATTTCCTTTATCATTGACTGGCTTAATCTCCTTCCTGTCCAAGGGATTCTCAAACACACCAATACAAAATAAAAAAAATTTTTTTTAAAGATCATTTCCTTCTTCTTTCTTTCTTGCCTCCCTGTGTTCTTCTTTTTCCCCCTCTCTCAGTGATGCGTCTCATAACTCACAGAAACCAAAGGGTTAATTTCCAAATAGCCCAGGTGCCAGAAAGGCCATCTGAGATCTTGTCTCGCCAATATCGGCTCCATGCTGAATTTGCAGAAAGATTTAATTTCTCCTCTGGAGCTCTGAACAAGGTTATTAAGAGGCCCTTTCAAGTTCTCCCTCTGGGAAGCTCTACAAACAGCTGCACTGAAAGGAAAGGGGAAGAAGCACTAAAGGGCTTGGAACTCAGGCTGTGCCCTTTCCAGCAGACCCGGGCTTGATCTGGGCAACCTTGAGGTGCCAGCTGCAGGCAGGGGAAGCCAGAGGCCTGGAGACATTCAGCAAAGCTCATTTCTGATCAGATACCTGCCAGGGAGTGCCCTATTCCACCACCATATCAGAGGTTGAGAAGCAGGCTGATAGCCAAGAAAAAGACTGATTTAATTGAGGAGGAAGATTTAACTGAGGATGAAGTCACATGGACTTCTTGGGTGACTAAATGGTAAAGAATCTGCTTGCCAGTGCAGGAGATGCCGGAGACACAGGTCCAATCCCTGGTTTGGGAAGATCCCCTGGAGAAGGAAATGGCCACCTGCTCCAATATTCTTGCCTGGAGAATCCCATGGACAGAGGAGCCTGGTGGGCTACAGTCTGTGGGGTCGCAAAGGGTCAGACATGACTTAGCGACTAAGCAACAGCAACATGGGGTGGTCAGAAAACGGTTTGTGGTGTCTGTGAGAAAGATGCTGTTTTCTCAACTTGAGGGAACATACATACCTTGAGATTTCTTGCTGGGCTTGATGTTAGATGAGGTACCATGAAGTGATTTGTTTGGAATGCATATATCATTGTAGGAGCCATGATCAAGAAAGGAATAAATAAGTGGGCGGCGTGGTGTATAGAAAGTTAACTAAACCGGGACGTAGGTCTAAGTTTGCACAGGTCACCAAGTCATCAGGGAGAATTTCCCTCCCTTCCCTGGGTTGTTCTTTCATCTCCCTAGGGAGGCAGTTGGACTAGATTAAGGATGGAAAATAATGTCATCTCTCTGGTCAACGATTATGCTGTTAACACTGTGTTGAGGATTCTGAGATAAACTCACTCTCTGAGAAATACTTAGGCAACCGAGTTGAAATGATTTGCTATAACCTTGGGAGAGGGAGGTTAGCAGCACATCTCTTTTATTTGCTATCCCTGAAAACGATGATTTCTGTGATGCCTTCTAGAAGGAAAATTCTGTTATTCTAAACACTTTCATATTTCCCTTGAAGCTTGAGATTAGATAGTTATTTTTAACCTCTTCCAATCGTGTTAAATGTTATTCTACATTGGTCTTCTACAAAAAGACAGCATGACAGGCTGCTTCCAGGTGTCAAAACTCAAAATATGTGTAAAGCAAAGGACACGTCTCTGCCAAGGTTTGCAGCCTCCCTCTGCTGTGTTCCGGGTAGTGAACTGTGCTTATGTTAACACTCTCCAGCACGTGTATCCACCGCCTTTGCTTAACTGCTGTTTTTCTTTCCTCTCCCTGAGCCCTGGTCACGCTGTTTCTTTCCGAGAATCCATTGCTCCCACAGATGCCAGGAAATCGGGTGTGAGCGGCTGGAGAGTTCCTGGGGCCACATTTTGATCAAAGCTGGTGGCTTTTCAGTCCATTGTGCTCTCTTCAGTTAAGCTGTCACTGTTCTTTCTCTTTTACGTCTTTGAAAGACACTTCTTTGCGCTGCAATGCCATTCCACAAACACTTTCTAGTGTCAATTGCAGGCAACTCCCCAAGCTAAGTGCAAAAGAAAAAGAAAGATGAATAAGATAGTCTGTGTCCTTGGAAGGGTCGCAAGTGAGTGAGGGAGAGAGACTTGGACACAATTAGAGGTAATAAAAATCAGGTGGTGATGAGTCGTTTAAAAGAGGTATTCAAAAACAGAATATTATAAGAGAACAGGGCAGAGAAAAACATGTTCTGGATGAGTAGGCTTTGGGTTGCTTTCCAGAGAAGCTATTTGAGCTTGGCAGTGAAGGAAGAATGTGAAAGGGCCAAAACAAAGGGGTCTTACAGTGAAAGTAACCAACACATCCCCAGGTGGTGCAGTGGTAAAGAATGCACTGACGTCGCAGGAGACTCAGGAGACCCGGGTTCGACCCCTGGGTTGGGAAGACCCCTTGGAGAAGGAAATGGCAAACCACTCCAGTATTCTTGCCTGGAAAATTCCATGGACAGGGTAGCCTGGTAGGCTGCAGTCAAGTAAGAGTCTGACATGACTGAGCATGCACGCAACAGTGACAAACATATGCAAAAACATGGAAGACAGGGGTTAATATGGCATGTGCAGAGAACAAGAAACAAAATGAACAATGACTGTCTGTTTAAATGGTCTGGGTGGCAGGGTTGTAGTGTCTGTAGGTCACAGCTATCGGGGACGGGTGAAGATTTCATTGGGGTCAGAATTTGGAGAGCCTTAAATGGTATTCTAATGTACTTCAGTTTGTAAAAATAGATATTGAAAGCCTGGTATGGAACAAACAGAATTCTACAGGCTGAACTGGGAGGAGTAACACACACAGGGCTCCGGCCCTCAAGAGAATGTGATCAAGTAGGATCACGTACAACGTGCTAATTGCAGTATAATGTGTAATTAACTCTCTCATGCAGGTATATAAAGGAGGATTGGAGCAAACACCTAATATCCAGTGGGGAGTGTAGAGAAATAGTTACAAACCAATGAGAAGCAGGGTAGAAAAATTTTCCAGGCACCACGAATGGCATAAGCAAAGATTTGGACTCATGATAGATTTTAGCCTGTTTGGGGAGTTGGGATAAGTCCAGTATGGCCAAACTGTAAGACTAAATGGGGGAGAGTGATGGAGGTGAAGCCTAAGAAAGCTTGTGGCTTAGTCTGAATGAAAAAAAGGAATGAAAAGAATGCTTAGCTTATTGGGAAGGGAATTACACATTTTTGAAAAATTGCAGTGTAGTATTTGATCACAGTAGTAGTCAGTGCCCATTTTATTTGTTGTTGTTGTTGTTAGCTGGAGGATACTTGCTTTACCATTTTGCGTTAGTTTCTGCTATACAACAACGCGAGGCAGTGCCCATTTTAAATGGTCCATGATGTGTAGTATATAATCAGCATTCTACACATATCATTCCTTATAAGTTTAAAGTCTGTTGCATTTCTGCTGCTGCTACTAAATCACTTCAGTCATGTCCGACTCTTTGCGACCCTATGGACTGTAGCCCACCAGGCTCCTTTGAATATGGGATTCTCTAGGCAAGAATACTGGAGTCAATTGCCATGCCCTCCTCCAGGGGATCTTCCTGACTCAGGGATTGAACCTGCATCTCTGAGGTCTCCTGAATTGGCAGGCAGGCTCTTTACCACTAGCACCAACTGGGAAGCCCAATTAAGTTTCTACTTTCTATCAAAGGGCCATATACATAGAATATACATGTAACAAAAATGCAATTTTATCTCTAATATAGAAATCTTTTGTAGTCTATACCAGCTTGGTCCAATAGAATTTACTGTGATGATGTAAAACTTCCATACTATGTTATCTGATATGGCATCCACAAGGCACGGATACAAACCCCAATACTCTGGCCACCTAATGCAAAGAACTGACTCATTGGAAAAGACCCTGATGCTGGGAAAGATTGAAGGCAGGAGGAGAAGGGGACAAGAGAGAATGAGATGGTTGGATGGCATCATCAACTGGATGGACATGGGTTTGCACAAGCTCCGGGAGTTGGTGATGGACAGAGAAACCTGGTGTGCTGCGGTCCACAGGGTCTCAAAGAGTCAGACACAACTGAGCGACTGAACAGAACTGAGGCACAGATAGTTATAAAGTACTTGAAATGTGTCTAGGACAACAGAGGAACTGAGTGTCTTATTGTGCTTAAATTTGCTCAGTTTAAATTTAGGCTTAAATACTCAGAAGTGGTTAGTGGCTACCGTCTTGGATAGCACAAGTCTAGACAAAACAAATACATGGATACGAGATATGAAATTTGACAGAAATTAATTAGGGCACCACCATAAGAATGAACAACTGTGGCAACTTATTGGAAGGTTCTGTGTCAAATGGGAATGCCATTAGCTCCTTCTTTCTGAAAGGGAGATGGAGAGAAAGAAACAGCCTGGGAATTGTCTCTTCCTAGAATTAATTAGCTTCTGGTTAGAGTCATGGAAAGAGTCAAGTTGAACACAGATAGGCTTTGAAAGCAATAGAAATGAAAAAGCAAATGTTAAGACAAAGCTTACACATCGACCTTCTTGTAAGTGTACTGATTGATCTCTTACAGAATAATCTTTTGGAAAGATGTACACAGTCCAGGATACTTAAGGAATAAAAACCAGTAACCGAGATGAACACATCTTCCTTTTGACTATCTGGTACCCCTTTCCTCTTCTTCTCATAACAGCACCATTTGTTTTTTCCTATGGGGACCTGTCATTTCCACATTCCATGTGAGCCTAATAGAGATTTAAATCTCAACCCACAGTCTTGATACACAGCGCCGACTGGTCAGTGAGAATACTTCCCCCATCTGGAAGGATGGAAGAATACTCCCAGTGATTGGGTCAGAGAAGGGATGAACCAGCTAAGCCAACCAGAAGCTTCCTTTTCCAACCCTTTCTAGAGGCTAGAATTCTCTCTGAAACCAAAAGCTAAAGATACTATAGATGTGACATTGCCAGTGACCATCTCCTTGTTTGTCCAAGAGAGAAGCCAGTCAGAGGCAGAAACAGAGACACAGAAAGCCCTGGGGATACAGTTCCAATCTCCTCATCCCCCATCCCCCATGCCTGAAGTGTCTGATTAGCCCCTGGGAATTCCTTTTTGTGTGAACTAATCATTTTCTAAAACAACTTGGATTGACCTGAGTTTCTGCCATTTGCAAATGCAAGAGTAATACATTGGCCCATAGAAGGAACAGATCTTGAGACTTATGAATGTATTTTCCCTTTGTGTGTACAAAGTCGCTTCAGTCTTATCTGACTCTTTGGGATCCCATGGACTGTAGCTCACCAGGCTCCTCTGTCCATGGAATGTTTCAGGCAGGACTACTAGAGTGGGTTGCCATTTCTTCTTCCAGGGGATCTCCACCATTCTTATGATGGTTGGGATCTCCAACCCAGGGATCGAACCCAGGTCTCCCGCATTGCAGGCAGATGCTTTACCATCCAAGCCAAATGAGAGTGAAGGAATGGGGAAAAAAGTCTGGTGAAGGTGGTTCTATGGAAAGAGCGGAAGCGGTACTTTCACTGGACAGCAGGTTGAAGAGGGGGCTTCCCCAGTGGTTCAGCGGTAAAGAATCCTCCTGTCAGTGCAGGAAACACAGGGGACGGTGGTTCGGTCCCTGGGTCGGAAAGATCCCCTGGAGGAAGAAATGGCAACCCACTCCAGTAGTCCTACCTGGAGAATCCCATGGACAGAGGAGCCTGGTGGGCTACAGTCCATGGGGTCCCAAAGAGTCAGACATGACTGAAGTGACTTTGCACACACAAAGGGAAAATACACCTATCAAGTTCCAAGATCTGTTCCTTCTATGGGCCAATGTATTACTCTTGCAATTGCAAATGGCAGAAACCCAGGTCAATCCAAGTTCTTTAAAAAGAGAAGATGATAAGTTCACACAAAAAGGAATTCCCAGGGGCTAATCAGACTCTTCAGGCATGGGGGATGGGGGGTGAGGGGATTTGAACGGTATCCCCAGGGCTTTCAGTGTCTCTGTTTCTGCCTCTGACTGGCTTCTCTCTTGGACAAACAAAGAGATGATCACTGGCAATGTCACATCTACAGTACCTTTAGCTTTTGGTTTCAGAGAGAACTCTAGCCTCTAGAAAGGGTTGGAAAAGGAAGCTTCTGGTTGGCTTAGCTAGTTGATCCCTTCCCTGATCCAATCACTGGGTCCAGGTTGGGGAGGAGGATTCTGGCAGGCTGCAGTCTGTGAGGTCGCAAAGAGTTGGACTGAAAATGCACGCATGCATGCAGGTTGAAGAGAGATGTATTTTAGCTATTGATCCAGAATGAGTCATTGATACTCTGGTGATATAGAGAATTGAGGCTCTAATTTTGAGCAATTAAGTAAGTGAGCTCAAATCTAGATCCCACTATTGATCGATGCCATAATGGAGATCCCAGCTGGAGGGACTGTATCTGGAGACATTTTTACCATCACAACTGGAGGAGGGGATGCTACTAGAAAGCGGCCAGCAATGCTGCTCAGGGTCCTGCAATGTCCAGGGAGATGCTCCTGCAATGTAATTCAACCTAAGATGTTAATAGTGCTGGGACTGAGAAACCCAGGAGCATTTCTGAAGCGCTTTAGAACTAGGCTTCCTTGGCTGTAAAGCAGGCGTGATGTTGATATTTGCTTCCTGGCCATTTGGAGATTTAGTGAGCTAACATGTGCAAAGCACAGGGCTTCCCAGCTGACTCAGTGGTAAAGGATCCGCCTACCAATGCAGGAGTCACAGAAGATGTAGGTTCGATCCCTGGGTCATGAAGATCCCCTGGAGGAGGGCATGGTAACCCACTCCAGAATTCTTGCCTGGAGAATCCCATGGACCGAGGAGCCTGGCAGGCTACAGTCCATGGGGTTGCGAGTCAGACATGACTGAGTGAGCGTGCATACATGGGCAAAGTGCACCGTGACTGAAAGTCCTAGGAAAATCATTGTCATTGTCATTTTTACCATTTTGTTTGACGGACCAAGACATTGACCTGGCGTTAGTGGCTTTAGTGGTTATGTGTCAGGGCCTTTGATTCCTGAGTCCTCCTTAGTGGGGAGCAGTCTGGAGGGACAGTGGGCTGCCGTTAGAGATGGGTCCATTTTTGCTTGCACTTCAGAAATCCCCAGATGTCCAAGCTTTAAGTATAGAAGCTCTCCCTGCAGTAGAGTCCTTCCCGAGTAAGAAGTGGTTCTGACCGTCACCTGGGTCGGAACTAAAACACTTCTGACAGAAATGGTTTCCAGGCAATTGAGCAGATTCTGTTCCGTTGCTGCTGAGAATGCGTTGTTTTTGTGGCAGAACGGATGGCTAGCTCTTCCTTTGGGGGACTTTTGATCAAAGGAGAAGAGCAGATTACTAACGAATGGAAATATGTATATTTAGATAATTACATTTGTTATACCTGTATATTTTTCTATTTTTCCAAGATGGCATAAAAAGAAATTGAGTGGATCTTGGGAATGTAATTGTTTGGTTACCAGGCTGTAACAACAGCCTTCTGTGTGTGTGTTAAATAAAAATTGCCTGCAAAAGAGCTGGTTGAGAGAAGCATATTTGAAAGATTCCTACTCTAGTCAGACTCACTTAGCCCCTTAATCCTTTACATTGGCAGTGGAATCTCAAGGACAGGTTCCAGTACACAAAGGAGCGATAAACAAGCACAGCCCAGGGCTCCTGGCATCATGGGGGGGACATCGCCCATTTCTTATAAAAAGATTGCAATAAAACAATAGCGACTAAACGTTTAGTGGTGAGAATCAACCGCAAGGAACTCTGACTTGGCACCCTTTAAGCTACAGAAACAAACAAAAGAACACTGAAAAGGACTCGGATGAATCCTTTAAAGACAACCAGCTTTTGAAGGTTTATCAATCAACCTCTCAGGCAGAATATCTGACTGTTTCAACTGGAATGAAAGTAAGAGCAAATAATTAAGAAAATAGTCGATCAGTCACCCAGAAGATGGGTGTTCCAGTGTCAACAATTTTTTTTTTTTCTTGCCTTGTTTTCATGTGTCTGCACTGGTCAGATTTAACGCCTGTCTTTACAGACTGGGTAAAAGAAAATGAAAATATACACTGTGTTAGTGGCAGTCTCCTCAGAATTGGCTTTTCCTCCTTCCTGCCCAAAGACACCTGGTTTCCATCTGGGGACCCATGTGATGCTGACTTAGCCCCCGTTTGGAAAGGTGTGGGGTGCATCACAGCATGTGACTTTGGCCAAGCCAATGGGGTCCTTCCAGCCCTTCTGGCTCCACTTACTGGTTCATTCATGGTGTGGAATTGGATTTCTTTTTATTATGCCTACCAATACATTCCTCTCGTTATTGGTTGTTGTTGTTCAGTCACTAAATCATGTCTGACTCTTTGGAAACCCATGCCAGGCTTCCCTGTCTTTCACCATCTCCCGGAGTTTGCTCAAACTCATGTCCATTGAGTCAGTGATGCTGTCCAACCATCTCATCCTCTGTCATCCCCTTCTCCTCCTGCCCTCAATCTTTCCCCAAATCAGGGTCTTTTCCAGTGAGTTGGCTCTTCACATCAGGTGGCCAAAGTATTGGAGCTTCAGCTTCAGCATCAGTCCTTCCCAAGAATATTCAGGGTTGATAACCTTTATGATTGACTGGCTTGATCTTCTTCTAATGGGTTTTCTGGGGCTTCCCAAGTGGCTCAGTGGTAAAGAATCTGCCTGCCAATGCAGGAGACACAGGAGACATGGGTTTGATCTCTGGTTTCAGAAGATCCCCTGGAGGAAATGGCAACCTATTCCCATGTTCTTGCCTGGGAAATCCCATGAACAGAGGAGCCTGATGGGCTACAGTCCATGGGGTTGCAAAAGAAAGCTGGACATGACTGGGTGACTAAACACCAGCAGTGTGTTTTCTATCACTTATAACCAAAAAATCTTAATGTATCTGACCCATATCTCAGAGTCTCCATTACTCAAATGTTTAGTGTATTAATTTCTTATGGCTGCTGTAACAAATTACTAAAAACTTAGTGGCCTAAAACAGTACAAATTGAATATCTTACACTTGAGAAATTTGACACCTGTCTCCCTGGGCTGAAATTCAGGGTTTGGCAGGGCCGCATTCCTTTCTGTAAGTTCTTGGGGAGAATCCATTTCCTTGGCTTTTCCTGCTTCTCAAGGCCACTTGCATTCCACTTGGGCTTGTAGCTCCTTCATTTTCGGAGTCAGTAACAGCGTATTTCTGACCCTGCTTCTGTGGTCATACCTCTTTCTTTGACTCACTTCTTTCCCCTTCATGCAGAAGGATTCCTGTGATTATACTGAGCCCACCTGGACCATCCAGGATAATTGCCCCATCTCAAGGTCAGGTGGTTGGCAACCTCGATTCTATCTGAAACTCTACTCGCCATTTGTCATGGAAGGTGATGTATCCTCAAGTTCTGGGGATCTGGATATGGGTATTTTGGGGCAGACATGCCTGTGTGCATGCATGCTGGGTCGCTTCAGTCATATCCAACTCTGCGACCCTGTGGACTGAAGCCCTCCAGACTCCTCTGTCCATTGGTTCTCCAGGCAAGAATACTGGAGTGGGTTGCCATTTTCTCCTCCAGGGAATCTTCCCAACCCAAGGATCAAACCTGCATCTCTTACCTCTCCTGCATTGGCAGGCATGCTCTTTACTACTAGCACCACCTGGGAAGCCCCCTTATACCTAACAAATCTAAATTATTTGGGAATTTCCTCCATGACACACAGGCTGTCCCATGTTGATGGAAAGGGAAGCTTGTGTTAGTAGAGCTTTGGAATCAGATGGAGTGGGTCATGGATCTGTTTTGAATGAAGTTTGATATTTTGATGTTGCCATTGTGGCAACTGTGCAAATACTATTTTTTAAAAGGTTTTAGAATTACCAAGTGTTGTATACTAGGATGTTTCTTTTTTGTAATTAGTATTAATTTTTAAAATCTTAATTAAAAAAAAAAAAATTTGGCCATGCCATGAAGCATGTGGGATCTTAGTTCCCTGCCTAGGAATTGGACCTGCACCCCCTGCAATGGAATCATGGAGTCTTAACCACTGGACCACCAGGGAAGTTCCATAATATGATGTTTCTGACTTCCACTCTATCTCCTACTCTTGGAGTGAGGGAATCAGTGATAGGTGAGGATAACGGATGGAGTGGGTCAAGGAATGACCCCCACTCTCCCATACCAAGAGCACATCTAGGTCCAAGCTGTATAGGGCCTGACAGTTATGCTTAATCCAAGGCCCTCTTTAAGGAAAAATAAAATAAAATCATGAGCAAAAAATATGTTGTGAAAGTGGATATTTATTTAGAATGAGAACATAAATCACAGCAAATTACAGATTTTTACAAGCCACGAAGAAGCACAAAGCATCACAAAATCCAGAGAAATGATGAACTATTTTCTCTTTATTAGCTTTCTGACACACCTACAGGATACTTTTTTCTTACACCTTTTAGCTGCATATTCTTTGATTGCTTTTTCTTAGGATGATGATTTGGGGATATTTTTCATAGAAAAGAAAGATAATTGTTTTGTTGATTTGAGATGTTTTTCTACTATTATTGATGACCGTACTTGATAAAACATGTGACCACATCCTCACTGTTTTATAGGTTTATGCCCTAAAACCACATGAATTTTGATAACATCTATGTAAAATATTTCTTATTTTAAAAAATTTAAATTGGAAAAAGTATGTAGCATTTGAAATTGTATAAGCTGTGTCTTTTTTGAGTATATCCCTTCTGGTAGTTGGACTTCACTGGTGGTTCAGCTGGTAAAGAATCCACCTGCAATGCAGGAGACCTGGGTTTGATCCGTGGGTTGGGAAGATCCCCTGGGGAAGCGAACGGCTACCCACTCCAGTATTCTGGCCTGGGGAATTCCATGGACTACATAGTCCGTGGGGTCTCAAAGAGTTGGACATGACTGAGAGACCTTCACTTTCACTTTCACTGTTGATAGTCAATTCCATTTTGAGTCAATATCATTGAGAACCAAATATATCAATGAAAACCAAATCAGTGACTTAAGAATTTTACACATCTAATGACTGCAAGAATTTCCTGCAGACTAGCATCTACCTCCTTATACCTCAAATCATGTTTTTCTCTCCCTGTTTATGTATTTCCAGATCTGGGGGCTATAGAGCTCAGTTATATCAATCACGATATAACTTCTTCCTAGAATTTTTATATCATGACTCCTAGTGACTGTACACAATGGGATGAGTATATCCATATTCCTTGAAGCCATTCCTATACTGGAATATAGCAGTAATTTAATTCTCTATGGCAATGACTGAAAACAACATCCCAATTAAATGTATCCCCAAGTCAAGTTCTCTTTGATGGATCCCTCCCTCTGAATGCCTGTGCCTTTGGAATGCCACGCAACATGAGGGGAAATGTGATGGAGGTATTGATAAAATGTAATCAGTAATCTTAACCAATACCAGGTAGAATAGTTAGCCTTTGATATTTTAGGGGAAAAAAAAGTATAATCAAATAAATACATTGCCAAGCTTCCTTCCAGGGTCTTAGAACCAGTGTGAGTGAGGCACTTTGAAGCTAGAGATGAGATTCAGGAACTGGTAAGTGTTTATTGATGCGATCAAAGGGATGAAAAGGGGGGCAAGGTTTTGTTTCCTAAATTATGTGTTAAACTGAAATTGGGGGGGGGTACAGATTTTTTTATTGACTGAGTCAATATCTTCTAAATCTATGTGACACAAATTTGGGATGAATGCTTTGTTATCTCATCCTCCAATACTTTAACATTTTGCCATTTCCAAAACCTTTTTGCATTCGTGATCTCCTTAGAAAACTGTTTTCTTAAGTGTGCCTGGAGCATCTAACCTCTTTTAAGGCATCCACATATTAAAACAGGTGCATGTATGGTGGGCACACTGTCTCCTCTGACCAATGAGAATTTACTACTGAGTCAAGTGTGTTATTTACCATATTTTCTCCCAAGATCCTGGTGGAACCTCTTCACCTGTCCATAAGACAGGAGCAGACATGCTTTCTGAGAAAACGTACATAGGTTCAGTTTGAGAACCACCCCCACTGAATACAAAATATATTTCATATTCAATAAATACATTTGGAACTGTGTAACCTAATTGGAACCTGAACCCATGGGTCTGAACTCATGGATTTTTTAACTGAGATCACACGTGGTCTCAGGACTTAGTGAAGATCAGGTTCTTGATGTCTCATTGCAGAAAGAATCCAGTGAGAGATAAAGTGGTAGGTAAGAAGAGGATTTATTTAGAGAAACACTCCGCAGACAAGAGTGTGGGCCATCTCAGAAGGCGAGAGTGGCACCAGGGTAGGCGGTTGTCAGTTTTTATAGGATTGGGTAACTTCATAGGCTAATAAGTGGGAGGAGGACTCTAGCTTTTTGAGGGGAGGGAGGAGGATTTCCAGGATTGCAGCCACAGCCCACTTTTTGACCTTTGTGGTTGACTTTAGCTGTCGTGGCACCTGTAGGTCTATTATTTAACTTGCTGATATGTAACAATGGTGTATACTGAGGCTTAGGGTCTAGTGGAAGTCAACTCATTTGCCGTCTTGGACCTATTTGGTTTCAATCAGTTTATGTTATGTCATTTTTTTTTTTTAAAGATTGTGCCCTGCCCCTTTCCCTCCTGTTTCACAACACTGCCTTTCATTTAATAAATATTCACCAAGGATCTGTTGTGTTGTGAACGCTTGGCAAAGCAGTGGAAAGCAAACAAGAAGAGCAAAATTGAGAAAACCTGTGAAACACTTTGACAAGAGCCAGAAAGATGACTGTGGGGTCCTATCTGGCCTTCTTCTCTGCACTATCTCACTCTTTCCCTGTCTTTGAGCTATTTTACAGCTCTGTAAATTGTAGAAAGCTGATAGCAATGCAAATGACTCTTGTTCATAGAAATGCAAATTGTGTCCCAGGGAATGCAATTGATTCTTACCCTGTGGATATTGACCAGTGTTGCTAGTTTTGCCACTGTTTGTGCATTTTTTCCCCCAACATTTCTGATGCCTGTATATTTCTCTGCCCTTTAGATCCTCCTCTGAGTATTAACATCTTCCTTGTTCCTTTATAAATGAAAGAGTTAAGTAAAAATTTTTGAGATGTGTTCATTTGTAAGAGACTCACAATTTTATCCTTTTTAAACCTTTACCTTTTAGCAATACAACCTGAGTTTCCTGGAGGTTACAGCTTGAATAGACATTAACCACATGGTCTCATAAAACTAGGCACTGGGAGGCTCTTAAGAAGCCCCAAGAGTCTATGACAGGGAGACATGATATTGTCTATTTGATCAGGACATAATCCCCCATGGAAGTGACATTTGAGTCAACAACTAGGTGTGCGGAGGAGGAGAGAGGGATTCTCAGCAAGTCAGCTTGTCATGAAAGCTGCTCAAGATCATTTCTCCCAGAAGGAGATTTGTGGTCCTGGGAGAAAGTGGGCTTTGGACAATCGTTCAGAGAAGCTGGAAGATTTGGCAGTTGTCATTGTCTGTGCTTCGTGATAAGAGAGTCTGCCAGTGTGCCGTCTTCAAATGGGATGGGGCCAGGGGTTTGGAGAGATGGGGGCCTGGAACCTGGGGGCTGGCTGTCTGTCACCTCCCTTCCCTGGGTTGAGGGTTCCAACCACTTGCTTTGATGATGTGTCAAACCGTCTCCTTTGAAATGCGTTCACTCCAGGCTCTGCCTAAGAGGCCTCATTTCAGAAAATGGTAGCATCATTAAAGAGAGAAGGAAGCTGGCTTTTCTCTGTGACCAGCACAGGCCTTTAAACGTATTTTCAATGAACCCCCATGGGCATTTAATTAGCATCTTGTCACAATTTCCTGACCATTATTATCCTGGCACCTGGTTTTAGGTGCTTTCCTGGGCAGACAACTTTACCAAGCTTGCCCTTCCTCCAGGCATCTGTTGATTCCTGCATTTCATTTACTTCTCTGTCCCAGGGTCATCTTCTCAGAGCTGCCAGATGGGCCCATTTGAAATAGTATCCCTCCCTTAATTTCTTCCATTTTTACCCCAAAGTAGCAGTGGTTGCCATCTTTCTTCTGGGAGACATTCTCCCCTCTTCCAAGAAAATTTTTGCTGAAAGCAAGGGGAAGGCATGAACTTGTGTTAGGGGAAGCACACTGACTGAAACCACCCACCTTGTCCAGGCACCGTAGTAACTATTTTAATGAGTTATTTTATGAGCAGAGGTCCTAGAAAGGAACACGGGACTAACAAGACACCACCAACCGGAAGAGTTCAGGAAACATCAAAAGGTGATGCCACGTGTCCTTCCACCTCCCAGAATCCATCTTGGCTGGGCAATGCCTGCATCACCAGGAAGGACCCTGAGTCCAAATGGTTGGCCCCAGAAACCTGGAAACTCACCCCATCACCATAAAACCCAAGACGTTGAGCTATCTGGCAGAGCAATTCTGGGTTCCCTTACCCTAATGCTCTCCGCCTGAGCACCCTTTCCCAATGTCTCTTGTTTTGTCAGCTCATGCATGTCTCCTCGGACAGTTCACTTCCCAGTGTTAAACAAGAGCCCACAAAGGCCCTGAAAGAGGTCCCCCTTCCTGCAACACTTGAATCTATGGTGTTTCCACTTAAGGAACCAAGGGGGGATAAAGAACATACCGGGGAGATGTTAGAGAGGCCTCTTGGGCACCAGTATTAGGAGCTGGATGCTGTGGGAGGTGAGAAGGATGCCCCCATAAACAATAAAATTGGTGCCACAAAAACCAACTTATCCTCCTCCACTATTTTGCTAAGCGCCAGCCAGCCCTGAAGTTATTTGGTCCAGGGGCTATTTTTTTTCTTCATTTGAAAGAATCATGACAACAACTACATCCTTACAAATTGAGTTTGTCTTCTAAGGTGTTTGCTGGAGCTTTACAAGAGGCTTAATCAGTTTCACATGAATTAATGATGGCTATCAAATGGGGGAAAAGAATGAATTCCAAATAAATACTTATTGCATAATTGAAGTTGCAAGAATCCACTATGAATAAAATATATTTGTATTTACAATGCATAAATTTGATGGCGACACTGTGGGGAGACGCACAGCTTTTTGATAAGAACCCCGAACACTGTTAAATTAGTAATAGGCTGAATACATTTCTTAATTATGTCACTGGCACTGGGCTCAGGAATACCATTTGCAATAAATTGAGTCCCATTTGTATGCAGGCAGCGCGAGGAGAAAGTGCTGTATTTTGAAAATCCTAATGTACTCCTGGGAACACAGGTTAATGTCATTTATTGCTTAAAATTAGTCCTTGGTTTCAGAGCTTGCAATTGTATTAAGACTTATCATGTACTCTTTTCATCAAGGTAATAATTGCTATAGATTTACATATCCTGCCACAAGCAGAAACATGGATCCTTTAGGGCTTTTTGAAATAAGAAGTAGTTACATGAGAGGTGTTAGCAAGATATATATATATATATATCACACGTATATATTTCTGTTTATAAAAGTGATTTACTAATTTTTGCAATTGAAGATGACCATCCATGTAGTGGGTGGAAAAAGGATACTAATATATATATGTGTGTGTGTGTATGTGTGTGTATACACACACTCTCACTGATATCCTATTCCTCAGAACTTTTGAATTTGACCTGACCCTGTTTGGAGAAAGAGTCTTGGCAGATGTTATTAAGTTATGGATTTTGAAATGTGGGCCCTACATCTTGGCAGGTATCCTTCTAAGAGAAAGATTTGAGATATAGAGTATAGACTAGTGGTTATACTCGTAGATTCCATGGAAACATTGATCAGGAGAACACAAATTTAAGACAGAGATGCAGAGGAGGTGATAGGAAGACAGAACAGAGACTGGAATGGTGGGTCTACAGGTTAAGGATCAACAAGGATGCCCAGTGGCCAATAGGAGTGAAGAGAAGGGGATGGAGCATGTTCTGCCTAGGATATCCAAAAGAAACCAGCCCTGTGATACCTTGATTCCCAGCTTCTGGCCTCCAGACCTTCAAGAGAGTAAAAACTTCTATTGTTTAAGCTACCAAGTTTGGGTTATTTGTTACAGTAGCCCTAGGAAGTGGATACAGTCTATATTTCCAACAACAAGGAAAAATACAGTTGACCACTGGAGAAGCTGGAGATGTGGTATGTGAGGTAGGAACCATTAAGAACTTTGTTTTATGGAGAAAGAAACCAAGGTACAGAGACATTAAGCCAATGGTCAAGGTGAAACAGCTAACAAATGGTGGTGTTGGACACAGGTCTATAGGCAGTTTTATTTCCTGTTTCTCCCCCATGCATTATAGATCGCTAGCCCTGTTGGCGTATATTTCCCTTCTTTGAAACAATCCCCATGATTTGTGCCTGGACACTTCACTCTTCTGTAGGCACTGTGGAATCTTTCTTAGAGAGAGAGAGGGGTTGCCTCTCAGAAATGACTGGAATCCAGAAATAGGACGTGGTGGTTAAACAAACAGGGTTCTCTAATGTATTATGACTGTGTATTTATCTCTGTATGTCCTGATGGAATCTATGCAATAATTTTCAGTATAAGAGTGGGCTGTTGTGTAATAACAGATTCCCTGCTTAACAAATGACTCTGTGTAATAAACATCCCCTGTAATAAATGACTCAGGTCTCTTTATGTAATAACGATCTCTTTGTGCCATCGTGGACTCCGTGTAAAAGCTGACTCTCACTGTAGTAATGATTTCTGTGTAATAATTGACCCTCTGTGTAATAACTGACTTTCCATGTCACAGTGAGCTCCTGTGTCCTAAAGGACTCTCTGACTGTAGGCACAAACCTGCAAATGCTTGGACTAATGGAAATGGTAGTCCTAATCAAGCTTATTCCCAGCAGCCAGTCATAGAAAACCAGCTTGCACTGGTTTGAGATGTTGGGAGAAGGAAGACGAAATGATTAGCTCATACACAGGAAGTCCAGAGGCTAAATGACCTCTATCTCGCCTGAAGCCATGGGTTCTTTCTATGTCTCCCAGCTTTACTCTCAGAAGAATCTCTCCTCTACACAATGGGAGGATGACCCCTGACTTCTAAGAGAAGCTGGGGAAATCTAAGAGGGCATCTCTGTACTCTGTCCATTTCCCATGTCACTTCCCCAGAGAAAATGTCCAACCCACACCTGAGAGGCTGGGAGAGGGGATCTTGATGGATAGGTACCTTGGAATCACAGGGGGTGAGGAGCAGTTCACAAAATGAACAGATGAGGAGCAGCACAAACAAGTAACAGATGTCTCCCCTTGTTCACAGCCTGTGAGCCACAGGCTGCCAGGGGTGGGCGTGAGCTACATGAATTTGTCCCAGTAAGTTCTTCAGTCCTTAGGTGAACCCGCCATCCACTTGCTGTAGAGAAAGTGACTAATATCTGCATATATATCTAGCTAATTTTCAAATCTGTATAATGCTCTTATGAAGAATGTAAAGCAAAGTCATGTAAAACATCAAGCTTATACTAGTGTTTTCATCTTTATGAGTTTTCTCAATCGATGGCCACTAAATATATAGGCTTCCCAGGTGCCTCAGTGGTAAAGAATCTGCCTGCCAACGTAGGAGATACAGGGAGACACAGGTTCGATTTGTGGATAGAGAAGATCCCCTGGAGTAGGAAATGGTAGCCCATGCCAGTATTCTTGCCCAGAAAATTCCATGGACAGAGGAGCCTAGTGGGCTATAGTCCATGAGTTCACCATGACGTGGCAACTGAACACAAAAGAACAACAAATCTGTGGCTACTACTTACAGTGCTCTATAATATATTTTTCTTTTAAAAAGATTGATGTAAAATACCTATGAAATGTTGACATACAGAATTTTTCAACTCATACATATTTGGGCTTTTCATGGGTTGAAATTTTTCAGTGAATGTTTTACATTGTGGATGAGAATTTGGAATTATTGACCAAAACTCACTTGTCCAGATTGGGACTAGGAAAATGAGGTTCAAAGAAAGACTTCTTGGCAGCCTTGATGGTCTGTTCATCCCTTTATCCGCCCCCCCACCCACCCATGTTCTTTACTTAATCCTTCAGACCACAGGACAAATATTGATTCTTTGGGAAAGAATCCTTTTGACTTCTCTGACTACAAATAGGCTTCTTTGATAGTACAGTATATCCATTCTATTACTGCCACCACCATCATCACCACCATTATCATCATCATCACCATCGCCACCATTGTCAACACCATCACCACCACCTCCCACAGTACATGCATGAGCATACATCACAGTTATCCAGTTATCTATTAGAGCAGTCTGTCTTCTCTTCAAGATTCTCAGTGCTAGGAGGATAGGACCAAACCTGGTTTTATCCTTGACCCCCAGCATGGTACCCAGGACATCATAGGAGCTCACTAAATATTTGCTAAATGGATGAATGAGTCCATAAATGCATAAACACCAAAGGGTAATCACAGAGCCAAATCCAAGTTTCTGTTCACAACAAATGAAATAAGAAGACAGTGAGCCCAAATCCTGTTGATCCATAGGAAGTGGGGGCTAAAATGTTGCCGTGGGTGACATCTTTCCAGCTCACAGACAACTTTAGTTTATTTTAAAAAACCATTCAGAAAGAAGAGTTGAAGACAACCAGAGGTGAAGGGAGCAGAGTCCAGGAGAAGATAGAAAAAGGGTAGTTTGAATAATCAGTGGAGAACTTCAACCACCATTGTCTAATGTAGAAGAGTAAAAACTAGAGTTTCACTATGGGTATAAACAGAAATCTCTAGTCAGATCCCTGTAAAATCCATGCAAGACACATGGTTTCTAGGATTTTCAGTGGAAACCAGAATGGAATAGCTTAGTAAGTTACACATGGAAATACCACTTCCCAAATCCAGCACCACTGGGGGTGGTCCTCTCTATAAGCACCTGCCCAGAGCACCTTTTCTTTCTGCTGGAACAGTGGCTCTTCCTGATGGAGATTCATCCCATAGGATTGGCCTTGCCCTCCCACCTACCACAGGAGGTGTAACCCAGATCAGAGGGCTCCTCTTATTGGCCACAGTCATTAGTTCTGAGATGGACATGTGAGTTGAGCCAATCAGAGTCTTCTCATGGACTTCTCTACCAAAGCTAAGAAGGAAATCACTCTTCCTGTGATGGGCTCAGTCGTGTCCAACTCTTTGCAACCCTGTGGACTGTGGCCCACTTGGCTTCTCTGTCCATGGGATTTGCCAGGCCAGCATACTGGAGTGGGCTGCTATTTCCTTCTTGGTGGGGGGATCTTTCCAACCTAGGGATCGAACCTGCACCTCCTGCCTTGGCAAGCAGGTTCTTTACCACTACATCGCCTGTGAAGCCCTTTATTGTGATGGATGGGCTCTAATATGGGTGTACCAGTGTGTATCATGTCTGCCACATGGGTGGACACACTTGGAAAAATGACGAGAAGTGTATGCCTGATTGTGTTCTCTGGGCCTTTGTTCCAAAGCTAGTAACACCCAAGACTCTTTTGTTATTTGAGTCCTTCAGTGTCTTTTTTCTTTTGTTTTGCTTGAGTTGGGCTTCTGTCACTTGCAACTGTTCACACATCTGCAGTTTATTTCACATTAATGTGGATTTAAAACATTTCTTCGACTGGATAAGTGGTGTTTTACAATTGCTTCGGCCAATAGAACAGTTTTGTTGGGCGATCCATGACTGATCTAAAACAGGCTATTACATAGTTTCTCCTTCATTGTTAGATTTTCACTGGCTTCTGCTACAGTTGTTGCATTGCCCATAAAACAGTATAACCAGACAATGCCTTCAAAAGGCATCCTGAAAGCATGTTTTTTTTTTTTTTTTTCCCAAAGCTTAGGAAGAAAGTGGGACATTTTTCATGTCTCTGGCAGCTCCATTATGATGCATTTGGACATTTTTGATAAAATTATGAGGCATAAAAAGTTTGAAGCATTGAAGATTAATTTTCCTCCATAAATATATAGATCATAGTCAAATTCTATATGACTAGTTTTGCCCAGAGCAAAAAATATTTTCAGTGTAATTTCATAGCAATATAGAAGCAGATAATGGGACAAAGGCATTGAAACAGCCTTTGGTGGATTATAAATGTCAGGTTAACATTCACAACCTGATGAATCGAGCAGAAACTGCTGTTAAAATGTAGGGCTTTGTTGTTTTAAAGTTTAAAAAAAAGTTGGGAACTGGTACAGAAGTAAAATTAAAGTAAAAGAAAATAAATAATCCATATCTCTTCTGCTCTGTTTAAATATTAAAGTGTCAGCTGCAATTTTGAAATGACACAAAGAGGCTTGCTGGGCTGAAAAACTGCTTCATTTGTTGGGTTTCCTTGCTGTCTGAACTGTAATTTCATCTAAGGATGATTTTTGTGGTGCGGGTTGCCTGAGCTGTATATTCTCTTGCAGGTGGAGAGGCAGGCATGGGATGGTTTTAATTTTTCTCCCAATTCCTCTCTGACTTTATAGCCTCTTCCTGGAACCCATTCTTAGGGGCCTAGTGGTGTGAAGTCACTCATTCTAGTTGGAATTACAATTCCTTCCTGATGTTCCCAGCTGCACTGTTTTGCCTAACTGGCCATCGCATTCTCCATGGCACTCCTGAGGGCCAAGAAGAGAGTGGCTGAAGTTCTTCCTTTCACCTGGGGTCATCAAGATCCCCAGTTAAAACCATTTAACTTGAGATTTTGAGATAGGTGTAACAAAATAAATATTAAAATATTAAAAAAAAAAAAACAAAACTATACAACCTCTTGAGACTTGCACACACACATGGCTGTTTGTCTCTGAATAAGGATGTCTTTGTTAGCATTGTTATAGCCACACTCTCCGGGAAACAAACTCACTCAGAAGGACAATGCAGATAGTGGAGTGCAGTTTATTACGCCGGCGGGCCCAAGGCAGAGTCTCCTCTTAGCCAAGGACCCCAACCAGCATTTGTGAAAATCTTTCATACCCCATGTGTATGTGTCCAAACCCACCACCCCAATTTCCTTGAGACTTACATAAACAAATGAAGGGTAAATACAACTACAATAACTCCATCATTCACGTGTTATGTGTTCAAACAGTTAATAATCAATGAGCCCACAGTTACATTCCAAACAGTTAATAATCAGTAAGCCCATGGTCACGTTCCAACCAGTTAATAATCGATAAGCCTGTGATTACATCCTGGTCCGGAGACAGGGGTGATTACGGTATGTTTCCTCTTAGGCAATGAGTAACCTGGATGTGATCTTCAAGATTCCCCTACCCAGAGCGGGTCTTATCCTTCCATTGTCATTCCCATAGGTGCTAAGCACAGAGTTCAGAGTCCACTGGAGAGGTGGCCGCACACGACCAGCACTGACAGGCCTGAGATGGAGTCCAGGCCCTATGAATTCCTTCTTCAGCATCAGCACAGGCACTTTGAGAACTGGAAACAATGTATCAGGCATCTTGGTGGGGTGTTGCATGGTTGTGTTTTCCCCTTGTGGAACTGGCAGCCTTGTTGAGGGAGCCATGAAGGAAGATAAAGCGATATTGGAACTTGGCTCTTCTTGGAAGATGTTCCAGGGGTAGGATTTCAAGAGCTGTAACAATTTTGTTGAGAAGCAGGAAGATAGAGCTGACATGATCAAACTAAAGTACCTAGAAGAATCAAGCAACCAAACTACTAGATCTGAAGACAGATGTACACGGTGAAGAATTTGGAGAAAGGCTGAGCTGTTGATATCAGACATATATAAGGAGGATTCTAAGAGACCACCAAAAATAGCTTTGCAGTGTCTATCTATTTATTTGGCTTTCCTGATAGCTCAGTTGGTAAAGAATCTGCCTGCAATGCAGGAGACCCCAGTTCGATTCATGGGTTGGGAAGATCCTCTGGAGAGGGGAAAGGCTACCCACTCCAGTATTCTGGCCTGGAGAAGTCCATGGACTGTATAGACCATGGGGTTGCAAAGAGTCGGACACAACTGAGTGATCTACTTATTTATTTGCTGCATTGGGTCTTAGTTGCTGCACGTGGACTCTTTGTTGCATCAATGAGGGATTTTTTGTTGTGATGCACAGATTGTTTAGTTGTGGTGTGCAGGCTCAGTAGTTGTGGCAGACAGGCTTAGTTGCTCCATGGCATGTGGGATCTTAGTTCCCTGACCAGGGGTGGACCCAGAGTCCCTTGCATTGCAAGGCAGATTTTTAACCGCTGGACCACCAGGGAAGTCCTGAGATATCTATCTATAATGAGACTTATTTTTAGCATCATCACTTCCTTCCTTTCTATAAGGAATTTTCCATCTTACAAGTTTTGGAGGGAAGCAGAGCTTACCTATTTTGATAGGATATAGAAATTTCAACAGACTCCATTTTTCCAACCTCTCTTCAGGTAGGAGAGAATTTCTCAATGTCCGATTGGTTGACATTTTTGACCAGAGTGCATACTGTCCTGTGTATTATAGGATGTTTAGAAGCATCTCTGGCTCCTATGACTGGGGTGTCAGTAGAACCCACCGCCCTGACTGTGACATCCCAAACTGTCCCCAGACATTGCCAAGTGTCTCCTGCAGGCAAAGTTACCCCTGTTGAGAACCACCCATGTGAGACGTAGACTGAGCCAATCAGATGTATGTTCTCCTGAACAGGGAATAGAGAGTCTATGAAACAAAACATTGGGAGAGTGACCACCCCAACTCACAGGTCCAGCACTTACCACCCCTGGAACCAGCAGTACCCAGTTCTGAAATTATAACAAGCTGTGGGGGCCTTTGCCAGGAGACCCAGCAGTGTCCAGGATGAGTGGAGCAGGTTAGAATTCAATGTCAGTGATGTCACCAAACTAGTTCTGAGCATGATTTTGGCTGGAACACAAGTTGCCCAACTTCCCCTCTTCCTGGATATCTTTCAAGCCTAGTTCTCCATCTTTTCTGGTGAACAACTTAAATAATATTTCAATAAATCCCTTTTGTGCTTAAGTGAGATGACCCATTTCTGGTGTTTCAACTAAGAACTATTACTGTTGTATCAGCCCTTACACTTTCATAGAAAATACCGAGATCCAAGGATGATAAGGGAGGTTGATTCAGAGGTCATGACACAACAAGACATACCTTGTTGGATTCAGATCTGAGGTCCAAAAGACTTAGAAGGAACTACTTTTCCAGGAATTTCTCCCCTGTTCCCCTCCAGGCCACCCCATCTCTGACCTTTCAGAAAATGCACAAGAAAAATGGTACCTAGGCCATCTTTGTGGACAGCTTGTGTGTTTAAGAGTGCATTTGGAGGCTGACTTCCTGGGTTTCCAGCCAGTCACATGGTAGCAGGTGGATTTTAACTGTTTGGTCCTTCAGTCTTCTTGTGTACAATATGCAGGCCAGGCTTTCAGTATTAAAATCACGTATAGGTGAACTTTGCGAACACTCTCCCTCTTGCTGTCTCTTTAACCAGCTCAGCATTGATTTCTCCTTTGTTTTTTGTTATATCATGCAGTTTTTTCCTCCCTTAAAGAAATCACCTTAATGTGTGTAGTTTCAGTGGGGTGCTTCAACCTCCTGAATTCAAGATTAGGAAATTGACCCAAGCCTATTAGTCAGCATTTTCTGTATCACAGACCACAAGTGATGGGTTTAGGAGCAGTCTCATAACTGAAGTCTATCTAATCAGAATCAATATGTGGACATTTGCTAAAGCCAACAGGATGAAAGTGAAAAGTGTTAGTCACTAAAAGTCACGTCCAACTCTCTGCAACCCCATGGACTGTAGCCTGCCAGGCTCCTCCTCTGTCCATGGAATTCTCCAGGCATGAATGCTAGAGTGGGTAGCCATTCCCTTCTCCAGGGGATCTTCCCAACCCAGGGATCAAACAAGTCTCCTGCATTGCAGGCAGATTCTTTACTGTCTGAGCCATTCCATGATGGTTTCTGAGAGCTATAAATATAAGCTTGGTGCTGCTGGCATTCATCTTGTCAGTAGGAGGAGGGATCAATCTGAGGAAAAAGAGATAAAGACGAAAGAGCAGTAAAGAGAAGAAGGGAGTGAAACACAATCTTGATATCAGCATTTTAGGCTCTGGATCCAGCTGTACCTGAAGCAGACTCCAGTTTTAAAGTTCCCAATATAGTTCCCTTCTTGCTTAGATAAGCTGGAGCTGAGTTTCTGTTTTTTGCAACAAAAAGAGGCTGAATTTCTTACCACCTAGTACACAATGAGTATTCGCTACATAGGCACCAGAAATAGAACCAAAACAAACGTTTGAAGAGGTGGTCATGACAATTGTTCTTTTCCACCAGCATCTGATACAGGAGGTGTCAATGGGCACATGTTGTATTGGAGTTAAATTATATGAATGCACAGAACAGACTCAGGATACATTGGGATGAATTTCTGTTTGTCAAGGCAGAGACATCTTGTTTTGTGTATTCCAAGCTATGGTTTTTCCAGCAGTTATGTATGGATGTGTGAGTTGGACCATAAAGAAGGCTAAGCGCCGGAGAATTGAGGCTTTCAAGCTGTGGTATTGGAGAAGACTCTTGAGAGTCCCTGGGACTGCAAGGAGATCAAACCAGTCCATCCTAAAGGAAATCAACCTTGAATATTCATTGGAAGGACTGATGCTGAAGCTGAAGCTGCAATACTTTGGCCACCAGATACGAAGAGCTGACTTATTAGAAAAGACCCTGATGCTGGGAAAGGTTGAAGGCAAAAGGAGAAAGAGGGTGACAGAGGATGAGATGGTTGGATGGCATCACCAACTCAATAGATATGAGTTTGAGTAAACTCCAGGAGTCAGTGAAGGACAGAGGAACCTGGTATGCTGCAGTTCATGGGGTCACAGAGAGTCGGACACAAGTCAGTGACAAAACAACAATAAATGGATTTGGGATGTGTAGCATCTTTGGGGAGAGTAGGCCTCTTACACTTTCAGCTCTTCAGCTGTATGGGATTTAAACCTTGTATATGCAGGAAGCTCTCACTGCTTCGAGGGTCATAGCATGACAGCAAAAGGCAGCAGCCTGGGAGTGTTCCCCGGGGCTCAGTCACAACTCCCTTCCCCCCAAACTCAGCTGCAAAGAGCTCTAACATGATCTGTGGCACAGAAGGCCCAGATTTAAAAGTCACTGCCTAAGGGCCTTCTGATCAATAGCGTCCCCCACCCCCATCCCCAGCGCTGCCTCACCTACTGCATTAAAAAGACGAATCCCTTGGAGAGTTGTAAAGATATTTTAGTGCAGAGCATATATTATGAATGTTTCATCGTGATTCCTCTGGATTTATTTAACATTTTACTCAACAGTCCCCTTGGATTTTTGATTGATTACTAGGCAAATTAGATAAGAAAACTCTTTCCGTACGAGAATCCATGCCGCAATGGCATTGATAATGATGAAAGCTCACATTTATCTCACCCTTCCGGTGTCAATAACCGTGCTAACTGGTTTCTGTGCATTATTTCCACTCCTCGAAGGAGACATTGTTGTCTCCATTTTATAGATGAGGAACTGAGGTTCAGAGAGCCCGAGTCAGGATCAACCAGGGTCTGTTTCTCGTCAAAAGCCTGTGTTCTCAACAAATGCTCTTTTCGCATCCACTTACTCCCTGTTACATCATCCTCCTGTTTCAGGATCAAATAAACTGTGGAAGCATCTTTAGCGTGTGTGCTAAGTCACTTCAGTCATGTCTGATTCTTTGTAGCCCCCTGAAATGTAGCCCACCAGGCTCCTCTGTCCATGGGTTTCTCCAGGCAAGAATGCTGGAGTGGGTTGCCATGCCCTCCTCCAGGGGATCTTCCCCACCCAGGGATCGAACCTGTGTCTCTTATGGCTCCTGCTTTGGCAGACAGGTTCTTTACCACTAGCACCTCTTGGGAAACTCTATCCCTTCTCTTTGGGCTTCACAAGCATATGACCCTATTCAAGATTCTGAGACAGCCTGCAAGGAAGAAACCAGCTTGAGTTTATTTTACAAATGCTTTCAAGATGATTTGGTTCTGGAGCCAACCTTTGGGTTTGTGGGCTGTGTCTGCTGGTCTCTTCCTGGAACAACAGTTAACATACTGAGTGTCAGAAACGAACAATCTGGTCTTTGGACTCTACCCCCACCCCATCCGCCCACCCCTGCCACCTCTCAGACAGTAATGCAGTTGGCGACTTGGCCTGATGTAGACAGATGAGGTTCCAGGTGTGGCAGGAGATAAGTTTCCTTGCAAATCAAGTCACAATGATTTAGATTGACTGGACGCATTTTCCTTCTTTCTATGGATGTTTCATCCTGAAGGCTATATGACTCAGGAAGAGTTGGAATCTAGAGGGATGCTCAAGCAGTTACATCTACAGCTGTTTTTTCCCCATTACTTATCTGTTTTTATATATTGTAGTGTATATGAAAGTGAAAGTCACTCAGTTATGTCCAACTCTTTGTGACCCCATGGACTGAGGAGCCTGCTAGGCTCCTCAATCCATGGACTTCTCCAGGTTAGAATGCTGGATTGGGTAGCCATTCCCTTCTCCAGGGGATCTTCCCAACCCAGGAATCGAACCAGAGTCTCCTACACTGCAGGCAGATTCTTTACCAAAATCTCCAGTTTCATCCCCTCTCTCCCCGCTTGGTGTCCATACATGCGTTCTCTACACCTGTGTCTCTATTTCTGTTTTGCAGACAGGTTCATCGGTACCATTTTTCTAATATGCAGTATAATGCCTTAATATACGATATCTGTAGTCTATATGTACCGTGTTTCAACAAGCTTGCAAGCCATTAAGATTGTCAGTGCATAGTGTGCTCACTGGGTCAGGCTAAGTCATGTGTCTTCAAGGTGAGCAAATGAGCTCCTCAGGGGACCTTGAGCAGTGTTTGGAGACAGCTGTGCTTGCCACAATTGGGAGCTTTGCTGTGGGCATCTGATGAGTACAGCTCAGCATCCTTTGATGTGCAGGACAATCTCCCACCTCCCTCCCCCCAGCAAGCGATTATCCAGCCCCAAATTGCAATAGTGCCAAAGTTAAGTAACTGTGTTGAGATAACACTAAACCCTACAGTCTCAGAGTCTGAGCAGTTATACATGTTTGTTTTTGTTATTTTGCCCATTTACCCAAGATCTAAAGCTCATGTTTGTAGTTATCAGCCCTTCTGAGAAATATTCCTCCAAGTGGTACCCGGAGGATGCAGGCTTCCAAGCTTCTTCCATCTTGTAGAGAATGGATGACTGACTACACAGATCTTCTAGGTTGGAGACTCAGAAGAGCTCCAAGTCCTTTCCACATAAATTCTGATGGCCAGAACTCAGTACTGGGGGCATAACCAGCTTCAAAGGGACACTGGAGAATAACTCTCCTGCTTTCTCAGAAGGAAAAGGGAATGTTTTGATGAACTCATTGTATCATCTCTGACACACACACAAAGTTCATTTTGAATAAATGCTGAATAAATAAGACACAAGAGCCCACATGTTTATGTAGCAATTAAACAGTGGCAAAACATAATTTTAATTGAAGAGTCTTGCACTGTAGTTGAGAAAATCATTCTCAAGCCCGTGCATTGGGATTTAGGCAGTGGAATTAATATTTATTAAGTACCCGCCATCGTCAGTCACTTGGAGTATGTTAGTTCATTACACCTGTGAGGTGGTTATTACACCTGTTTTATGGATGAGGCAGACCTCAAGGTATTTACTAGAATGTGCACACACACAGCTCACAAGGTAAAGTGCTGGGGTGGAAATCAAAGACAGAGTTGGAAACCTACACTCTTTCCTTTTCATCAGCATTTCTCAAAGCAGGCTTTGTCTCATAATATTTCTGTGACCTGCCTGCATGCGTTCTCAGTCGCTCAGTGACATCTGACTCTCTGCGACCCTGTGGACTACAGCCCACCATGCCCCTCTTCCATGGGATTTCCCAGACAAGAACACTGGAGTAGATTGCCATTTCCTTCTCCATCTTTGACCTGATCCTAGCCCAAATAGCTCCATGAGCTAACGCATTTGAGAAATTCTAACTATTGTAATTTCTCCTGAAAAGTCACAATGCCTATTAGAATATTTAAAGCCTATGAAAAGTCTTAAAGAGACCAATTAGATGAAAGAATCTGGTCCTTTCATTGCATGTATTAATATTCCATTCCATTAACTAAAGCCAATCTTTGAAAACGTTGCTTTCTCACAACTTTTCTATTTTTAATTTGGAATTTAATTTTACACCCACACCCATAATATGTTCTGTTCTGACTAAAGCACTGTTCGGGGAAACAGCATGGTATACCCACAGTGGGACAAGCTGGGGAATTTAAAGATGGAAGCCTGGATCTTGGGCATAGAGCACTTAATTTCTCACCTGGATTTTGGTTCCATCGTATATAATGCAGGGTACTAGATTCATTCAGAGCTGGCACATCAAATCATATATGTTGATTGTGACTACCTGAAACACTGTGTTCATAAGGGCGCTGATGCCAGCTTCTAAGGAAGTAAAGGATGCTCTGAATGATTCATGGTATCTGCCATGAGCTCAGATGAAAGAAGCAGTATTCATGCACTGTAAATTTGCCATCTCTGAGCTAAAGGAAGCCTTAGGTCATGTTCAGCTCCAACATTCTCTGATTCAATCTGATATGAGAAATAAGATAAATTACATTCTCCTACTCCTACCTAATAAACTGTGGTGGGAGGTTAGTGCGACTCTGACTTATGCATAAATGACTAGGTGCACTGAAGTTCTAAAATTCAAGTCCATGGAGAGGGTAACTCTAGACAGATCAGAGATAGAAGCTCTAAGGCCTATGAGAAGAAGTAATATTTGAGTTGGGTTTTGAAGGATGCATAGGATCCCGACAGGCAGAGACAGAGGAAAGGCAGTTCAGGCAGAAAAAGTCACATTTCTAGAGGCTGAGGAAACTGAGGTCTGTCTGGTGATGTTGAATGCCTGGACTGGTAGGAGCACATACAGACTTCGGGCTTGCTGCTGGGCTGTGCTGTGTTCAGTTGTGTCCGACTCTTCTCGACCCCATGGACTGTAGCCTGCCAGGCTTCTCGGTCCATGGGATTTCCCAGGCAAGAATTTTGGCGTGGTTTGCTGTTCCTTTCTCTGGGGGATCTTCCCAACCCAGGGATCGAACCCAGGTTTCCTGCACTGCAGGCAGACTCTTTACCATCTGAGCCGCCAGGAAAGCCCAACAGGGACAAATAGACACAGAGGCACGAAGAGACTTAAAGGAAAAAAAAAAAAAAGCACAGGTAGGTGGGGCTCAGATTGCCATGTGCCCTAAAATGCCTAATTCTGCGAGCTGCTGACTTCCTGTTGTTGCTACAGTGAAGGGGCCTCATGATGCCTACAGTGATGGTAACCGCGGCAGCATAAGGATGAGAGAGGTGTTCTTGCAGGGAACGTGTCCCCTTCTGCCCCGCTGGCTGGACCAGCTGGTGGCATTCTGAATCCTCTCTGCTTTCCCTTCCCCGCCCAGGGCTCCTTTCCTGGGACGGGTCCTAATGAAATGCTTCCCTTTTTAATTTCCGCTCTGCTGGGAGGAGCTCTTTTATCTTGGTTGCTTCAGTGCTATCAAAGCCCACTCAGTGCTGAGGAGCTGCCCGCCTTCTCTCCGGCCCGTCCTCCACCGCATTCCGCCTGGAGGTTTTAATTCAGAGTCTCAGAAGACAAGCGAGGGGGCTGCTTTTGATTGATCAGTCAAACACAATCTCTTCTCAATTGTCTTCGGAGACTCCTGACTCCAGACATGAAAGATAAAAACAAGAGATGCCAGCTTGGTTTAAGACGGAAGTGCATGCTAGATCTTTCTGTTCTTCCTTCAACTCAGAAAAAATAAAATAAAATAAAATCTTTCTCTCTTGGCTCCATCAGCATGCTGTTTTCTTGCCTACCATCTTATCTCATTTCCCGAGTGAATTTTTACTTATTTCAGAAGTAATAAAAACTGTGTAACATGTATTGAGGCTCCTCTGATCACTTTGTGGTTCTTTGTGGAAATAAACCCACTTAATCTTAACGACTCTCATATGACGTGGTACCATTAAGAGTCCCATTTTACAGATGAGGAAACTGAATGATGGGGTGCTGAGTCATCTGTCCCACACAGCTGTGAAGTAGTAGAGCTTGGATTTAAAACAAGTCTGTCCCAGAGTCCCTGCGTTTTGCTCCTGCTATTCTGTGTCACTAACAGCCCATTTAGGGGGTGACATTCTATGTTGTTATGGTTCAGTTGCTAAATCGGGTCGGACTCTTTGTGACCCCATGGACTGCAGCATGCCAGGCTTCCCTGTCCTTTACTATCCCCCGGAGTTTGCTCAAACTCACATCCATTGAGTCAGTGATGCCATCCAACCATCTCATTGTCTGTCGCCTCCTTCTCCTCCTGCCCCCGATCTTTCCCATCATCAGGGACTTTTCCAATGAGTCGGGTCTCTGAGTCAGGTGGCCAGTGTACTTTATGTTGATTTACAATGAGGAAATTACATTTTCATCATGGAAGTATTAATATCAATATTTTCTACAAGAAGGGCCAATTGTATCCTGAATTTGTGGCCAAGGGGTAGAGAAGGACTTGTTGATGAAATAAAACTGAAAGATGTGGTTTCAAGAATTGAAAGCAACTTTGGGGATGTCTCCAAGGTTTCCTTGATCTAATATTTCAGACCAAAAAGTGGACACATTGTAGGGAGAATTTTGGAAAGCAGCTATCCTCAGCACTATACCACCGAAGCATGCAGGCAGAATTTTGGAAGGGAGTGATGGTTTCTATTTATCTAAAAAGGTTTCCCCTCAAAGTTACTAAGGGACTTTCCAAGTGATTCAGAGGTTATCACCCTGAGCTTTCACTTCAGGGATCACAGGTTCTTGATCCCTGGTTGGGGAACTAAGATCCTGCACATACGGCCAAAAATAAAAAATCAAGGAGGCTTCCATCCTATAGATTCAACCTCCTCATGTTTCCTCAGGCCCAAATCTTGGCTAGAGTTAGAAAAAGTGAATTGAATTAGCACAGCCTCATTTCTGCATGGCAGTGTTTCCCAGGATGTGATCTTAACTCTTTACTCTGCTCCTTTCTCCCATGCCCCCAAGGGTAGAAAATCTTGAGTGTTTTCCTTTCCCATAGACACTAATTACAAGTGTAGATTGTTTATTCCCCCCTTTAAAATTCAATACAAGTCTCTAGAAATAATTGACCTCTATAACTTTTTCCTAAGGTTTCAAGTATATATGTCTATTTCTTCCAGTCTCTGTCAATCATAAAATAATCAGATCTCTAGTACATCATCTTTGATATTATTGGACTGCTAATGTCTGTGAGTGAGAAGATCACAGCATGAATGCCTAGCTTGTGAGATAATCGCAATGAACTTTCCTGTTGTTTACGCCCTTGTATAAGCTCCTCCCACATTGGATCAGGTCTGGTTTGTGTGACCAATGAAATGTAAGGTAGGTAGGGGTGTGTACCTTCTAAGGCTAAGTCATAAAAGGCATTGTGCCTTCTCCTTTGTTTCCTGGGTCCTTGGTTCTGGGTGAAGCCACCTTCCAGCCATATGAAGATGCCATCTTAAATGTGATTTCTTCAGCCCCAGCCAGATGACTGGCACTTTGAAAATGCAAAAGAATCCCTAAGTGAGAACACCCACCTAAGCCACTCTCAAAATCCCAACTCACAGAAAACATGAGAGATGATCGTTTGTCATTTTTGAGTCACCGAGTTTTGGGGGATATATTGTTATTCAACGTCAGTAATTGGTACAGCATGTTCTGAATTTGAAGGAACAGTTTCAGTTCCTGATGCTGAGAAAATGTCTTTAAAAGTGCCCTTCATTTTCTTACTATACGCTACTGTGCTCCATGCTTTTTAGGCATTCTTGTTAATCTTCACTGTGATCCTAGGAAGTTGGCTTGTATTAAACCACTTTGCGAATGAGAAGATCAAGCCTCAGAGAGACTTTGTTGCTAAAGTTACAAGGAGGAAGTGAGAGGAGTCAGACTTGAGACCCAGCTCTGCCTGGGTCAGTGGCCTATCCTCTTAACTTCTATGCCTGATCACTTTCCTGCTAATATAGTTCATGGTTATTTGCCAAGCTCTGAAATAAATCATTGGCGTTTATTATCCAACCTGACCCTTGCTACTCTGAAAGTCATTGTATAGACAAGGATACTATGGCATTGGAAATAAGAGGCAAGTTTCATATTCCTATTCATTGATGGGGAAATATGATCATACAATGAAACTTGCAACATTCTTGAGATGACTGAGACACATCACCTTTTTCTTAGTTGTTCACAATGATTGGAAACATGCTAGGTGCATGGAAAGTCTTTAGGGATTATGGGAGGAAGGAAAGAGGAAGGAAGGAAGGAAGGGAGGGAGGAAGGAAGGAGAAAAACTTAAGGAGAATGCCCCTTAAGACCCTCCTAAGATATTAGGTTGAGCACCGATAAATTGATGCTTTCAAATTGCAGTGCCGAAGAAGACTCTTGAGAGTCCCTTAGACAGAAAGGAAATCAAACCAGTCAATCCTAAAGGAAATCAACCCTGAATATTCTTTGGAAGGACTGATGTTGAAGCTGAAGCTGCAATACTTTGGCCACCAGATACGAAGAGCTGACTCATTAGCAAAAGACCCTGATGCTGGGAAAGATTGAAGGCAAAAGGAGAAGAGGGTGACAGGATGAGATGGTTGGATGACATCACTGACTCAGTGGACATGAGTTTGTGCAAACTCTGGGAGTTGGTGATGGACAGCGGGGCCTGGCATGCTGCAGTTCATTGGGTTGCAGAGTTGGACACAATTTAGCAACTAAACTACAAAGATTCCCTTAAGTCAGCACCTGGAGAAGGGACAATGAAGCTATCTCTTTGCTCCAAGGTAGGGTAGAGGAGAAAATCACAGGTTTCGAAAAGGGTCCAAACACGTAAACCTGTGATTTGAACCTGGAGAAGCATTTGAAGGGAAGAATTGATCCCTACAACAGGTGACACATTTGTCTCACCCAGAGAAGACAGATCCTCTTCTGCTCAGCCCACTGCAAGGGACAGAAACTTGGGCCCACTGTTGCAGCTAGCCTTTTCTTTCATTCTCTTTTATTAAGAAACTGACAATCTGGATTTTTAAAAAATTATTATTTATTTACTTTTTTACTTTCTGGTTGTACCTCGTGACCTGTGGGATTTTAGTTCCCCAACCAGGGCTTGAATCAGGGCCCCTTGGAGTGGGAGCACCGAGTCTTAAGCACTGGATCACCAGAAATGTCCCTGACAGTCAGGATTTTTATGTGCAACCTCCTGATTTTTCAAAGTTGACAGCTAAGTCCTCTTATTTTATTTTTTAAATATGACCTAGGATGAGCCAAACTTGTTTGTGAGCCTGCTGCGCCCCACAGGCTGCAGAGGTTCAAGGCCTCTGCTGCAGAAAAACCAAAGGGCCAGAGGTGGCCAGACTGCAAAGGATCAACTGCTGAGACAGAGAAGAACAAAGTGAGGGAGGAATCAAGAAGACGGTTGCTGGATTTCTCTCCTACTTTACAGCTTACAACCCAAAGGCTTGCTGGTATCGCCTCTTGAAGATGAACTGGGGACATCTTCACAAGCATGTGGACCAAGAATAATCAGTGATCCATCCTGGCAACTCTGGACTTTGTAGATTCCACTCTTGGGGGGAAATAAAAAGGTTGTCAAAACAGAAAGAAATTGCAGACCAGTCCCCCTGGCAGGACGTGAGCTCTGTTCTTTGTTAAAGCAGGCATTTGATGGCTGACAGTTTATTCTTTTTCTTCCTCTTCTTTTCCCTTTAGACTCTGGGGTATAAGGGACTGAGCACAAACTGGCAGTGAACGATATCCCTTCCCACTTTGGATGATTATATTCGTTAATAATGATTATCGCTTCTATGTGATATTTGCATGATAAACTATGGACATCTGGTGGCGTGTGCCTGTGCGTGTGGGGTTTGTTAGGAAACAGAAGCGAGCTAAACGCTGATGAAATGTGAAATCTAACCGCTTGGACTAAAAATAAAGTCGGCAGGCTTTAGGGTTTCTGCACGCCAGCAATTCTGAATGGCTTACATACGCTGCCTTAGTTAGTTACCGTGGAGACACGTGGCCGGGCCGATGTGGAGCGGAGTTCACACTTTGTGGGCCTGGGCCCTGGGGGTCCCATTACGGAATTTCGTCTGTTTAGAAATATTTTGTAATAAGGCCCCTGGTGTCACTGATTAGTAATAAAATGTGCAACTGCCTTCATCAACATCTACCTCAAATTTGTCTTTTATGGAAATGAACCAGCACGCTTTCAGGTAAAAGATGGTGTGTGTGTATGTATGTGTATACACACACACATCCATAGATAGATTTAATTTCAATATGTATTTAAATATGTGCAGAGAATTTTATCTTCCGCAAGCTGTTCGGTTGCAGTTGGTTTTTTTTTTCTCTCCAGAAAATTTTGTACTTTTTTTTTTTTTAACCTGCAGAGTCGACTGAAGTTTCTAAATGACGTACAAAGCAACGCAAATTTCTTGAGGCCAAACCCAGTGTGAATTTCTGAAAGTAAAGATACAGTGAAGGGTGCACGAAGCGTGGGAGCTTGCAGCGTGTTTTCTTGTAACGTGCGATTTTAGACAATGGGTGATTCTGAGCATGGCTAGAATCATGAATTCCGGTGTCCTGGGAGGGAAAACCTTTATCTGGTAGAAAATATCTTGTTGTTTCAGTGCTATTTGGGTACCACTCACATAAAGGGTCTAGGAGTGAAGAGACGACTATGATTTTTATTGTTGTTTTGTTTTCACCTGCTCTGAGTTGCCAGGAGAGAATGCCCTCCCTGCCCTCCCCCCCCATATGTGCCGGCTTGCGGCTTGCTTGCTTTCCAAAGTGTTCATCTAAATGTCTCCGGTAGCAGAGAATGGAATGCTCTTTTCGGCTAATGGTTTTCAGCCTGTTTCAGGAAGACCTGCCGTTTAACACTCCCTGGCGGACTCTACAGTGTGTTAGAAGGCTGTGCATCACAGAAGCGCCAGAGAGCCTGGCGTTTGCTCTACAAAGCCAAGCTGCTCTCTGTAGACGCCCGGGGCCATACTGGCTGGTCTGAGTTTCGAGCTGCTCTTTTTTCCTTTTTTAAAATTTATTTATTTATTTTAATTGGAGGAGAATCACTTTACAGTATTGTGATGGCTTTGCCATACATCAACATGAACTGGTCAAAGGCATACACGTGTCCCCTCCAGACTGAAACCCCCTCCCGCCACTCCCTCCCTCCAGCTTGTCACAGAACCCCTTTGGGTATCCTGCGTCGTACATAAAACTCCACTGGTTATCTATTTTACATGTGGCAATGTGTATGTTTCAATGCTATTCTCTCAAATCACCCCACCCTCTCCCTCTCCCACTGAGTCCAAAAGTCTGTTCTTTACGTGGTGTTTGCTTTGAGCTCTTCCTGTAGATTAGAACGTGGTGATGCAGAGTGATCTTTGGTTCCACAGTTCATCAGACCTACCTGGGATGCACTTCTCCGAATGGCTCTGAACCTCTTCCTCATCTGAAAAGCTGAAGGACTAATACCTACTTCATCAGGACTTTGGAAAGATTAAAAAGGATAGATCTCCGTATAAAGTCTCCAAAATGTTGCCTGGAGCAAAATAAAAATGTAGAAGGATCAAAGTGATTAAAAGTTAAATGAAGCACTTTCTGTTATCATACACTGGGTGGTGAGCAATTGATAAGCATTTTCTTGTTTTTGGCTCACTGTGGTTCTTTAAGTAACATAATTCTTCCCATTTTACAGGGAAGATAAAAATAGAGTTTCAGGGACTTCCCTGGTGGTCCGGGGCTTAAGAATCCACCTTCCAAGACAGGGGATGCCCACATGCCATGGGGCAACTAAGACCACACGTCACAGCCAAGACCCGACACAGCCAAATAAATAAGTAAAAAATTAAAAACTAGACGCTCAGAGAAGTACATGGCTATAGATTTATAAGGCCAGTTAAATCAGGATTCAGATCTAGAGCTGACTAACTTAAAGATTCCACTTGTAAGTAAAATGCCAAGCCCTGTTGTTGTTAGTAAGTGATGATGCTCTTTGGAAATTTTGCCCATGAGTGTTAGAGGGGATGGAGGATGGAACTGCCGCCTTAACTCCTGGGATGGATGAAATGTTTACCAAAGATGGCAACTGTATGGAGGGAATGTTTATGGAAGAAAAGATCCATTCAGAATCCAAACAGCAAAGAAACAAAGCAGATTTTGAGTTTTGGCAATTTCATGTTGGAATTCAGAACCAAGTGCATAAAATGGTCAAGGGCATTTGTGTGGGTAGCTCTTAGCTCGGGCCATCCATGATGTGACTGAGGACGTCCTCTAGGGGATTCAGGAACTGAATCCTCTCCCTAGCCTTGGCAGCAAGGTTAATAAGAGCCGTCTATGTGCTGGCAATGATGGGGACTGACAGATCGAAGGCAGTGTTGCTCTTCTGCTCAAAAGAAGCATCATTTACATCACAGATGAAGTGTAAGAAAATCTAGTCAATGTAGCAAGGGCCTGGTTCTCCAAAAATAGCTTCAGTGAGCTTCAGAGGATAATTTTAAAGAAAATATAATATCGAAACCAGGTTCTTGCTCTTGGAGGCTCACATTCTGGGGTAGTGTGCTGAACAGGGCTTTCTCTGATGATGGTAGTGTTTCGTATCTGCATTGTCCTCTGTGGCTCTGGAGCTCTTGACACAGGGCTTGTGTAATTGATGACCTGAATGTTTCATTTTTGTTTCATTACCTGAATGTTAAATCTAATGAGACATGTATGACCAGTGGCTACCATTTTTGGCAGCACGGATCTGGATAATGAGGTGGTGGTGGGGGGGGAACCAGTGAGGATGATGAAGGCCGTAGCCTTGGAGTTCATAGGAGGTGCTGGCGTCTGTGTGACCTTGGGAAAGTTAAATAACTTCTCTGAGCCCAAAGTAGGCATCGGTGAAGTGAGGCTGGTTATGATAAAAGAGTGATGGATTCCCATGTGGTTGGGATATCCCATATAAAGTCTAAAAGAGTTTTAATAAAATACCAGCCATTATTATTTATTGTCAATTATATTGTCATTGTCATCATTATTTTGTAATCAAAGAATGCAGAAGTTGCTGTGAGGTCATTGAGTTCAGAATGATTCCCTGAGCTGTGATTGGGACAGAGAAGATGATCACAGGCTGTAACTCACAGAGGTAGCGGCATTTTAGCTTCATTGTGTACCATGGATAGCTGTATACTTGTTCAACAAGAAATGGATAGCTGTATAATTGTTCAACAAGAAAAGGTTGAATGATCCAGATGCAGAAGTTGCTTGGCTAAGGCACTGGCTTTTTAAAATATTTATTTTTAATATTTATTTATTTGGCTGCGTTGGGTCTTAATTGTGGCATTCAGGATCTTCGTTGCCATGTATGGGCTTCTCTAGCTGTGGCATGAGGGCTCAGTAGTTGTGGCACGTGGTCTTCATTGCCCTGAGGCATGCGGGATCTTAGTTCCTTGACCAGGGAGCGAACTCACATCCCCTGCATGGAAGGCGGATTCTTAACCACTGGACCACCAGGGAAGTCCCAAAACGTTGACTTTTCAACTAGTCTGGCTTGTTTGGGAAATTGGGGAACCGCATGCCCCCTTAAACACCCAAGTTGTTTGTTTTTTAGTTTAGTTTTTTTTTCTTTAACAGAAACATTTTAAATAAGCATTTTATGTTTCCCTCTGATTCCTTAAGCAGAGTTCACCCAACACAATATGACTTCTCTGAAATGTTCAGTTGCTAAGTCATGTCCAATTTTTGCCACCCTGTGGACTGCAGTATGCCAGGTTCTCCTGTCCTTTGCCATCTCCTTGAGGAGAAATGTCTTGCTCACTCTTTGTGGAAGTGTGGTTAACACAGAGGCTTTGGGCTTGATTCAGTTGGAGAAGCAGACTTGTCTTTGCACTAAATGCCCCCCACCCACGCTCTTAGCTTTTTGATCTGCAGTGTCTGTGTTTCATGTAACTTTTAAGATGTTTGCTCCCCTCAATCCCTTAAAGCTGGGATCTGATTTCCCTTCATTTCTCATCTAATTCCACTGAACTCTTTTTCTTCTCCCAATGTATGGCTATTCATCTGCTTCCCAGTATTAAACCAGTTGTGAAGGCTTATGATAATTGTGACTAATGCAAAAGTGATTAGATTCTGAGCAGAAGTATCGAGGCAGTCTCCTAGGTCAAAGTGGTTGAATTCCAGAAGACCTTTTTTTGGTGAGATTGCCTCTAGCCCTCAGAAGCTTCACTATATGTTTTTGAGGACTGAGGACATGAGAGTCATTGTTCAGAGTGGACCAAAATGGGCAGGCAAATAGGCGTCATCAGAGCTTTAACATGTGCTGAATCTGTTTGTTTGTCCTTCACTTTTTTGTTGTTTATTTATTTATATTCATGTGACTATCCAGACTCTGACTCGTAAATGGTAGGAAGGCAGGAGAGGAAACTACTGTTGGAGAGAAAAGGCATGTGATAGACCATCGTTATCTACCAGAAGGTCACAATTAATGACTGCAGAATATTTGTAGAGAGGGCAGAAGCCATTGGCAGACTGCTTTGAAAGGCACTGGGATGGCCTTCCTGCCGAGACTCTAGGGTAGAGATTGGTCTAAAATTCCTCAAAGGATGATTCTGCTTCCCAGGTGCCCATCTTGCAGATCCTTCTAGGAGGATAAATCCCTGAATGAAGCACCTATAAGTGATATGATATGGTATTTGTTTTTCTCTGATTTACTTAATGTGATAATCTCTAGGTCATTCCATGTTGCTGCAAATGGCGTTATTTTATCATTTTTATGGCTGAGTAATATTCCATTGAATGTATGTACCACATCTTCTTCATCCATTCTTCTGTCAATGGATGTTTAGGTTGCTTTCATATCTTGGATATTGTGAACAATGCTGCTATGAACATAAGTGTGCAAGTATCTTTCCAAATTATGCTATATGTGCCTTTTAACAGCAGAGAGAAAGGATTATGTGGTTGAGCATATATCACAGGAAATCGAAAAGGCCTAGAAACGGCAAGCCAGAGAAAATAAAAGTCAACTTTGCCATGTTTTGCAATTTTTCGAAAGTGGCCTTGGTTTTGTAGAAGTCTTCTTTGCCTCTTACTAGAAGGCTGTCTTGATGACATAGGATGCTATAGAGTTAAAGTTACCAAGTTAAATCCTGCTTGGGTCAAGAAAACAGAATCTCACTCTGGCTGTTCATTCAGTGAAAAAACCCGGTAAAACTCTCAGAGGAAAAGTTAGCTCCTCCCATGATGACTAGCCTCTCCTGGCTAATAAATCAGTATTACCTCCATGACTTATATTTCTAGATCCTCCTGCAGTAGAGAAACATTATGTTTACCTTTTTCTGATTACTTTGTTAGAAGTCTGTTACGAACAGACTAAAAGCTAAATGCAATGTGTGACCATGGCTTGTACCCTGCTTGAAAAATGCTGTAAGGTACATTATTAGGAAAATTTTCTAAATTTAACTATGGACTGAGATAATGATATTGTATCAACACTTAGAGTCCTCGAATTTCATAATTCTATTACTGGTTTCCCTGGTGGCTCAATCGGTAAAGAATCTGCCTGCAATGCAGGAGACCTGGGTTTGATCCCTGGGTCAGGAAGAGCCCCTGAAGAAGGAAATGACAACCCACTCCACTATTCTTGCCTGGGAAATCACATGGACAGAGGAGGCTGGTGGGCTACAGTCCATGGGGTCACCAGAGTCGGAAATGATTTATCAACTAAACCAGCACCACCACCATCACCATTACTGTTCCACAGCAGAGAGTCTTCCTTCTTAGAAGATACAGGCCGAAAATTATTCCTAAAGGGCCACAGCAGCTATGATTTGCTCTCAAATGATGCAGGAAAACAATGTATATATGTATATATAGACACATACATGCATGCATGTATATATGTGTGCATCCATGCACACACATATGCATTGAGGAAGTGAGAGTGGTAGAAAGACAGTATGGCAGTGTTAAAATATTAATCATAAATGTAAGCAAAAGGTATCTAGATAATCATTACTTTCTTGCAACAAAGAACAGGATGTTTCTAAAATAAAATTGAGGTCCTATCACCAGAATAAGAGGAAGAGGGTGCTGAAAGGTGAATAGCAGTTGTCTAAGTTACACTTAACTTCCTCTCATTGCAGAACAAAAGTCCTGAAGCATTAATGTGAGCATCTGCTTAAACTAGCATTAAAGTTTGAGCAGCACTTTGTGAACTCAAAGCAACCTTCACATGTGAGGCTCTATAAAGCCATTCCAACTTCTTTCTCCTGTTTAGATGAAAGACAGTGAATGCACTGGCTGATCTTAACACACATCAATTAATTAAAATTGACTTAAGTGTTGTTCTCACAGAAACTGGTACTATTTGGATTGTTTTAAAAGACATCAATTTGTCATTAAAAAAGTTTGGTAGCTTTATTTTTTTTTCCCCTCCAATTCCTTTAATGTCTATTTTGTTGGATGCTTAGCAACAAGAGGCTGGCCTGGGTAAGAGCTTCTTTGCCAAGATAAAAATAATCTAAAATTTAGATGTGTCTGCAGTGATCATGGCTGTGTAAATTAATTAGCCACGCTGAGCCTGAATCAGCGTCTCTAAATTGATCTGGCTTTTATGCCGCTCTATTTTCTAAAATGTGTTCACCCTCGAAAGTAGCCACTCTTGTTATTACTTCCTTTTCCAGAAATTCACAGTTGGAAAGAAATTCTTCCTTTTTTTTAATCCCCTAATGAATACTGGAATTTGAATTTTGTGTCAGGAGCCAAAATGAAAGCCAGCTGCCATTGAGGAGAACATGAAAACAAATAAGAGATTATCTGTATACTTGAGGACGTTAATGTTCTTTTGTGGTGTTCCCTGGTAGCACAGATGATAAACAGTACGTCTGCAATGCAGGAGACCCAGGTTTGATCCCTGAGTCAAGGAGATACCCTGGAGAAGGGAATGGCAACCCACTCCAGTACTCTTGCCTGGGAAATCCCATGGACGGAGGAGCCTGGTGGGCTACAGTCCATGGGGTGGCAAAGAGTCAGACAAGACTAAGAGACTAACACTTTCACTTTACTTTTCAAAATATATATACTAGAAGTTAAACTATATAATTTAAGCAAGCAGTGCCATGAGGCAAGACGGTTTTCATTGCCAAGAAACAATGACTACAGAGCTCTGTGGAAGTAACTATTCTTCTTGGGTGAAAGAGAAGAATTTTGGAAAGAAAGGAGTTGGAATAACAGTTTGATATGTGTCCTGCAGTCCCAAGTTCCATGCAAAAACTTAACATGTCTTTTTTAACAGCTGCATTGAGGTATTACTTATCTAATTAAAAATTTACTAATTTTAAGTGTCCAGTGATTTTTTTTAATGAATTTACAGAGCTGTTAAGCCATCACCACAGCACGTTTTTAATCGAAGTACAGATGATTTACAATATTTCAGGTGTATAGCAAAGTGATTCAGTTATATATATATATATATATAGATGTATATAGATAGGTATAATTTTTCAGATTCCTTTCTACTATGTTATTATATGATATTAAATATAGTGCTATACAGTAGGTCCTTGTTGTTTATATATTTATATGTAGTAGGAAGTGTCCGTCTCACCCCCTGCTTTCCCCTTTGGTAACCCTAAGTTCGTTTTCCAGGTTGGTAAATCTATGTCTGTTTTGTAAATAAGTTCATTTGTATCAATTTTTTGGATTCTATGTATAATTGATAACATATAATATTTGTCTTTCTCTGTCTGACTTACTTTACTTAGTATAATGATTTCTAGCTTCATCCATGTTGTTGCAAATCACATTACTTCATTTTTTATGGCTGAGTAATATTCCATCATGTATGTATACCACATCTTCTTCCTTCCTCTGTCGATGGACATTTAGATTGCTTCCATGTTACAATTTTACAACATTTCCATCACCCTAAAATACTGCCTGAAGCTCTTTAATCATTGAGAATTAAATTAATCATTGTTAATCATTGCTCCCACCCCAGTCCTAGGCAACCAGGAACCAATTTTCTGCCTGTAAGTTGCCTTTTCTTACCTTGTGTTAGTCTATAGATGAGATCATACAGTATATAGTGCTTTGGATCTAGTTTTTTTTTAGTGAACATGGTGATTTTGAGTTTTATCTATGTTGTGTTGTGTCTTCGCTTTGTCCCTTTTTCTATTTTTGAATAATAGTCCATTTTATAGGTAGACCACATTGTCTTTATCAAGCCATAAGTTAATGGACCAATTCTGGCTATTATGAATCATGCTAGGAATAGTCACATGTGAATTTTCTGGCTATTATGAATCATGCTAGGAATAGTCACATGTGAATTTTCATATGGATATATGTTCTAATTTCTCCTGGGTACATACTTAGGAGTAGAATTGCTAGGACAGATGATAAACTTAGGTTTAGCTATTAAAGAAATTGCCTATCTTCCAAAGTGGTCACATCATTTTGCATTCCCACCAGTAGTCTGAGGGAGAATTTTCCCTGCCTTAATTTTATTTATCATGTGACCCTGTCAGGGAGGGATTTGGTTAGAAAAGAGAGGTGGATTGGCTTGCCCATGATTATGCATCCCATAGTTGCAGAAGCTGAGTTTTAACCCAGATTGGACGGCCTCTAAAGCATTCTGTACCCCCATGCCCCAGGATTTTGAGGCACTCTTTTAAGGAGGATTTTGAAATCTGAGTTCAAAGGGAAATAAGGATTGATTAGTAATGTCTGCAAAGGACATAGATGAGGAGATCCTGTGGCAGCCTTTTGCCATCACCAGACTAGAGCCCTTGGTCCCACTCTCTGCACCTCTATGGGATTCCCCCATTGATTCTTCACCACTGTTCTTTAGACAGGATGTAATATTATATGATTATTATAGAATTCTCTTCTCAACTCCTCTACCGTGAGGAACATTACCTTTCTATGAAACTCACTGCTTTATACCATAATTTGTGGTTAAATCTTTTATTTCCCAATGGGCTAAGAACAGCTAATAGAAAGATGCTTTATTCTGCTCAGTAGCTCTGCCCAAGAACGAGGTGTCTGGGCTAGGAAAGGTACTCAATCAATGTTGCTTGGTCAAAAGATTGCAAGAGTAAATGTGAGCATAACACTAGATCTCTCCTTTCCATTTTAAACATGGTAAAGTAAAGAGATGGAGACTTTGAATAATGGACCAAATCCACAGGGCCAAAGGAAGATGGAAAGGAGCCTTGAGCCCCCAGATTTCTTAATCATTGGGCGCTAGCTCACTTCTTGAGAAAAATTGGCCTCTGTCTGTTACTATTAAACGATTGATGTGGCCTGTTAAATTCTGCTGATGCTGGGCTGTGCTGAGACTAAGGTGTCCAAGATGCATAGCTCCCTCTTGGTTTGTAATGAACAGACTGTGGTTTGTGTGACATGCAGAGAGGAAAACACTATAGGGAGGTTATTTCAGCAACATTTAAACACAGATGAAAAGATAATATTTTTGACCCAATGCAACCTGTTGGTGGGGTGGCCTATGAATATTGTATAATTATATAATCAACAAAGAAGGATGCAACATGACATAATTCACACAGCATGATGACTGAGTCCACCCTCCTCCTTTCTCTCATCTTCCTCCTGCTTCTTCCCTCTCGTTCTCTCTCACCCAAAATATCAAAGAAAACATGTTAATAATAGTCTCTAATAGGGATTTCCTTGGCAGTCCAGTGGTTAAGGCTTTACCTTCTAATGCAGAGGGTGTGGGTTGATCCCTGGTCAGAAAGCTAGTATATGGCTCTCAGCAAAACAGAACAGAACAAAAAAACAAAACCCAAAAAACCCCATAAAACAGTAACCATGTTGTAACAAATTCAATAAAGACTTTAAAAAAAAAAGATCCACTTAAAAATAATCTTTAAAATAGTCACTACTCGGTGATGGAGCAGTGCTGTATCTTCTTTTTTCCCTTGTGTTTTCAAATTTTTCTTATTTTTCTCATTGCAATTAATAAGCAATTGGTAGAGAAATTCCTTGAGACGATGTAAATATCTTGTTCTCCATCAATCTTTCATCCACTGAGTTCAGCATCCACTGGTGATTTTCTAAGTCTGTTATTCTTTCAGTATTTATTGTCACTTTCAAATAAACAGCATCCCCATTTCTTTTCCTAATGAATTCATAGATATCATTATGGACTTGTAGGTTTTTATTTTACGAGTCATCAGCTGTTGCTATCATTACATATCTTAATGCTCGAATTGTCCCAGATTTGACCAGTATGAAGCAGTTCAGAGGACTTAGACTTTTATCTCATGGGCAATGGAATACATATACCACGGTGTTAGGCAGATGAGTAAAATGATCACATTGGCTTCTTTTTTTTTTTTTTTTTTAAATAGAGTCCTTCAAGAGAACCTTTATTTTTAAAAAAATTAATTGTTTGTCTCTGCTGGGTTTCTGTTGCTTGGGCTTTCTCTAGTTGCGGCAAGTGGGGGCTCCTCTCCGGTTGTGGAGTGTGGGCTCTGGCATATGGACTCAGTAGTTTGGCACACAGGCTTCGTTGCTCTGCAGCTGGCTGACTCTTCCTAGACCAGGGATAGAACTGGTCTATAGAACCTGCACTGACAGGTGGATTCTTACCCACAGCACCACCAGGGAAGCCCCCTCCCCAGACTTGCTCTTTGACAAATTACTTCATTGGAGGCATGGTAAATGGGTGGGTGGAGATGCTTTTTAAGGAGAGATGAGGGAACTGGTGTTACCAATCAAGAGTTTTGGAAGGTCACGCTGGAGGTTCTTTATCTCTTTATTCTTCTTACTCATGTGTGTGTTTATCTTTACTCGGTGAGTCTCTGTCTTTTGCATGTCTATGTGTGTGTTTCTCTGTGTCCCTCCCAATGTCTCTCTTGCATCTGGATACATAGTTTCCTTAACAGTGTATCCTTTCTCCCCCCAACAATTGTACACTGATGCCTTTGGAAATTTTCTGAAATACTTTCCTTTTACTATGGTAATAAGCCTTCAAAAACATAATTGAATTCAGATATTAAGTACTGTAAGCACTATCATTTAGCTTCTGATGAAAATGTACATTATTGTGTTCGAAACGCAAAAAAAAAAAAAAAAAAAAAAAAAGCGGTGAATCAAAACAACATTTCCCCCCCCTTCCTCCTGTGAAGTCTTTGTGTGGAATAACTCAATCTCTTTTAGGCTGCATTCTCTGTGATGTGGGAAATAGAACCAGGGCCATTATGCAGCAATAAGATGTGGTTTCCAATTCTGCAGCTCGGTGGGGATCTGCTCCATTGTAGGTTTTATCACCTTCTGAGGTGCCAAGTATTGCTAGCAGGGGGAGCACAAACTCCACTCTTAGTGGGAGGCCTGTTTGGGGACAGGACATGGGATTTGGAGTGATCCCTTAACTTGTGCATTCAATCAAACAATTCTTATTGATCCCACGCACTGGTCACTCGGATCGGTGCTGGGGTTACAACTCCAGATAAGAATGACAGGGTCGGACTTCACAGAGAGCTAACCCCACCTCTGCTCCTGGGAGGGTTTCCTTTTTAACAAAGCCACTTAACTTCCTGACTCTCCTTTCTCATCTGTGCAGCACAGTGAAGCCTACTGGGGCAATTTCAAACGAAATCAGGGGCACAGTAGGAGTTCCCTGAGAGGTGGGTCAGGCTGGTTGTCGTCTTTTCAATCTCTTCTCCAGGTGGCGTTTCTGTCACTGTGTCTTGAGATGGTCTTCCCTTTTCTTCTTGGTTGATACATGAGCTCTGTGCTCTGTGGGCAGTGCGTGGGACCTTGTAGATTACGCTGTCAGGTGGCCATGAAATCCTGCATTTCTTAGACTTGTTATGCACAAAAAGTTGGTCTTTTTATCACAGAAGCTTCCCCCCCCCCCAAAAAAAAAAATAAAGTAGGAGTCGTTACAGGAAAAGGGAAGCACTTCCTCTCTCTCTTGATGTCTTCACCCTGGTCCCTTTCCATAGGATGTGAGTGATTATGTAGAGAGCTGAGAGAGGGATAGAATTGAGAAAAATTGAAAGCTCTGATGAGTGGGAGTCTTCTTGAGAACTCTGTGAGTCTTGTTCAAAATACATACTCAGAAACAGACTTGAGGAGCTGTCGTAACTCCCTCTTGTAGATTTTCCTGGAACGAAAATAATAAAATAGTCCACATTGATCTCAATGATTCAGAAGTTTACCTTCTCCAATTTCCATTGCTGTCAGATGTGGCCTGGGGCTAAATTCTAGCTGAGGGTTAAAGAGGCCTGGGGGTCTTCTGGAATGCTTCCTTAAAGGAATGGGGTATGTCATTTCTCTGCCTTTCCTCCTTCTTCTTCTTTTTTTTTTTTTTTCTTTCCTCCTTCTTGTTGACTGGGACATGCTTGAGAAGGCCAGAGCTGAGCAAGCTCTCTGCCACCATGAGGTCTATATGCCAAGGATGGTAGATGGATAAGGTCGGAAGAGCCTGGGTATCTGAAACCATGCAGCTGCTGTTCTAGTCTTAACTTACCAACCTCTGTGCTGTTTCTCCAAGAGACAGAAATAAATTAATTTCCTTTTTTCCTTCTTTCTTTAACTGTTTTTTTTTTTGGTGGCAAAAGTCACATCAAATCTTCTCTGGTGGTTCAGGGGTAAAGAATTGCCTGCCAATGCAGGAGCAATGAAGGAGATGCAGGCTCGATCCCTGGATTGGAAAGATCCCCTGGAGGAGGGCATGGAAACCCCCTCCAGTATTCTTGCCTGGAGAATCCCATGGACAGAGGAGCCTGGCAGGCTACAGTCCATGGGGTTGCAAAGAGTCAGACATGACTTAGTGACTAAAAAACAACAAAAGTCACATAATATAAAATGTACTATTTTAACCATATTTAACTCTACAGCGCAGTGGACTAAGTACATTCACCTTGACCATTCGTCTCCTGAATTTTTCACCTTCCTAAACTGAAACTCTGTCCACATTAAACAATAACTCCCCACTCCCCCTCTCCCCTTCCATAGCCCCTGACATTTAACAATGCACTTTCTGACTATATGCACCAAGTACCTCATATAAGTGGAATCAAACAATATTTGCCTGCACATAATGTTTATTGGAATGCGTTTTAAGGTTAACTTAACGTATGTCCTTGTGGCCCAGCAGGTAAAGAATCCGTCTGCAAAGTGGGAGACCTGGGTTCAATCCCTGGGTTGGGAAGATCCCCTGGAGAAGGGAAAGGCTACCCACTCCAGTATTCTGGCCTGGAGAATTCCATGGTCTGTATAGTCCATGGAGTCGCAAAGAGTCGGACACGACTGAGCGACTTTCACACGAACACATGTCCTGTGAACAGATTGTACCTTTCTTTTCCCGCGTGCTATACGGTATGCTGTCATTAGTTATCTATTGTATACCTAGCAGTGTATCTGAACCTCTCATTACATCCTTACTTTAAACAAGAAGAAATCATTGCAGAGAAGGTATACAGCTTACCAAAGTCCCCAGTGGCAGGCCTGTGAGTAGAATTCAGCTTTCCTGACTTGAACAAATCTCTCCCAATAATGTCGAACTTTCACTTGTTAATTCTGGGTCATGTGTGAAATAGGAACTATTGTACAGTGGTAAAATATATATCACTGAGATGGGTAGAGGGTCACCAGCAAATGGCAACAGGAAGGCAAGTTCAAAGAAATACATCTAATGTACTATGGGTATTCTGGAGCTAGTGGTTACCCCGAAATTAGTAGATTTCTCTTCTCCTTTTTTTTTCTAAGAATGAAATAAGACAAATTGAGAGATTAATCCATCGGCCGATATTGATTTCCTTGAAAATGGCTGGCCTGGAACAATTATACCTACCGACTGGTTGATATAACAAATTGTAGGTTGAAATGAAGTGGAATAACTTGGCTTTGTTACAGTCCCAGAGGTGCCAGTGTTGGTAAAGTTGGGTTGAACTCATAATCATGCTTTTAGAGGAAATTTCTTTAGAAGCCTGGCTTAGAGATGGCAGGACCACACTAGCCCTCTTGGATGTGTGCACCCAACTAAGTGACTTTACTGTTGATCTGGTCTCTTGAAAGTCCCTTGGACAGAAAAGAGATCAAGCCAGTCAACCCTAAGGGAAATCAACCCTGAATATTCACTGGAAGGACTGATGCTGAAGCTGAAGCTCCAATACTTTGGCCACCTGATGCAAAGAACTGACTCATTGGAAAAGACCCTGATGCTGGGAAAGATTAAGGGAATGAGGAGAAGAGGGTGACAGAGGATGAGATGGTTGGTTGTCATCACTGATTCAATGGACATGAGTTTGAGCAAACTCCAGGAGATAGTGTAGGACAGGGAAGCCTGGCGTGCTGTAGTCCATGGGGTTGCAAAGAGGCAGACATGATTTAGGGACTGAACATGGAACATCGTTTTCTTTTTGTGCAGAGAGGACGTTTCCTATGTGTTTAAATATTTTTTAGAGCATGAAATGGTTTATAAAATGGGACCAGGATGTTGTGGTCAAGGCTCACAGGCAAAAGTATTGAACTTCGTGCTGATTGGCTTACTGTGGAATAGTCAAAGGCATTGGAATTGTTTTCTGATTTTTTTTATCTTTTTAGAGTCAGGGCTCTGTTTGAAATGTCCTCCTGCGGAAGCAAGCTTCTGATTGACTTAAGCTGTGGATTTAGGACTACAATTTGAGTCTCCAAAGTTCCATGGACCATGGAGAGCGATGAGTGAATTGGAATCCATCTGTTAAGATATTACCTCTTTAAGAAAGTCTGCTTTGATATGTGCAATACTTGTTTATCTGACCTTCCCTAGTACTCTCAGATATTATGTAAAAACACATACTGCCCTGTGTTATAGAAACTTGCTATAAGTAGAGATTCAGTTGTTGTTGTTTAGTCACTAAGTCATGTCCGATTCTTTTGCAACCTCATGGACCGTACCCCACTGGGCTCCTCTATCCATGGAATTTCCCAGGCAGGAATACTGAAGTGCCATTTCCTTGCCATTTTCTTCCCCAGGGCATCTTCCCAACCAGGGATTGAATTTCCTATCCAACTAACGACAATGAATAAATAAAACAAGTAAGAGGAGATTCAGAGAGTTGAAGATTGGCATGCAGTTGACAATTTAGCAATATGTGTCAAAAAAACCTTGATATTTGCATAACTTTAAGAGAATAGATCTTAAATGTGCTCCCACCACAAGAAAAAAAAGATAACTGTGAGAGGTGATGGATACGTTAATTTACTTGATTGTGGTAATCATCTCAAAGGATACATATATCAAAACAGTACATTGTATACTTTAAATATTTATAATATTACCCATCAGTAAAGCTGGGTGATTAAAATGTGACTCAGAGAAAGTATCGAGAAATCCACTTTGGAAACTTTTGAGAATATAGCTAATCCCATGTCATATGGCTCACTAGAGAAATACATTTGCTTTGATGATCTCCCAAGGTCTTGCTTGGCACCTGCCACCACGTGGCATTGCTGAAAACTATCTTTTAATGGCACAAATATAAAAAATAATAGCCCTGTACCAGCTCTAGTAAAATGCTCAAGACTTCAAAATGTACATAACCTGTGAATTACCATTCCTATTTCTGGAAGTGTATCCTAAGGACATTATTTCAAATGTTGTGTAAGTTTTGAAGGTAGAAGAGAAAGCATAGAAGAGATTTAAGAGGTGAAAAAAGTGAGATTCCGTTTAAAAAATATAGATGGTGTCAGTTGTGTGTTTGTCCATTGTTGTTGTTTCTTAGTCCTAAAGAACAGCTAAGATCCACACTCATCCAGTGAAATGTGGTCTTAAGAAGAAATGAAGTAATTTAAGTATTAGCAGTTCAACCAAATTCTGAGGTTTTCCTTGCTGTAGAGGTTCTTTAAAAAAATCTTTTAATGCCTGTAATACAAATTGGACATTAACTTCTCTTAGCTGTCACCTCTGCACCAACAGAACTTTAGGTGGCTGACAGTACAGTAATCTGTTCTAGATTTCTGATACCCCAGTGACCTTGAGCAGCTGCCCTTAGGCTCACAGGGCGGTCTTAGGCTCCACCAGCGCTCCCCAGACATGCCTCTCTTCTCCCCTCACTTTCTGCCTCCCCTCACAACCCAGTAATGAGGAATCCAGTATAAAGTAATTAGACTGCTTGCAATTGAGGTGGCTGCCAATTATGCTGATGGAACTGAAGTCTTATTAGACTAATAAGGTTTCTAAATTGGACTTGGGGCCCTCGGTTCTTGGTGGGATGAACATTTCTAAGAGCAGTTGTCCAAGGATTTAAAATAAGTTTTCCTAAGGATAAATGTTCACCTTGACTGAACTGCAATGAGCTTTGGGCAGAGATAAGTGGGTTCATGCTCAAAACTCTGCCACTTATCAGCTATTTGACCTCAGGCAAGACATTTAACTTCTCTGAGTGCCCTGCCCTGTCTGAAAGGTGGCAACATGAACCTCCACCCGCCTGAAAGGAATATGATGGCAATTAAATAGGTTGAAAACTGCACAAGACGCAATGTTTTATGTAAGTAAGTTATCTTAGTATTCTTTACTTTAGATGTGGTTACTTAACCATGTTACCTAAAAAATTCTTAACATGCAATGCTATTATTCTTCTTAATATCTCATAATCTTGGAGAGTTTTAGAGATAGGAAGACCTAAATTTGATGTTCAGCCTCAAAATTGACATCTATTTTACTATTTTGAGGAGCTTCCCTGGTGGTTCACAATGACTAGAAAATTGCACAATTACTACTTTTTTTTAAATTGAAGTTGATTTATAATATGTTAGTTTTAGGTATACAGCAAAGTTATTCACACACACATATTTTTTTTTTCAGATTTTTTTTCATTATCAGTCAGTCAGTTCAGTCACTCAGTCATGTCCCACTCTTTTTGACCCCGTGGACTGCAGCACGCCAGGCTTCCCTGTCCATCACCCACTCCCAGAGCTTGCTCAAACTCATGTCCGTCGAATCGGTGATGCCATCCAACAATCTTATCCTCTGTCATCCTCTTCTCCTCTTGCCTTCAGTCTTTTCCATTACAGGTTATTTATGTTACTAATTTTAATCCTGATCTCTGATGGAGATATATAGGTATAGATATATATATATCTCCATATATATATATATATATATATATATATATAAATTCTAAAAGAAGAATTTTCTGATCAGAAGAGTAGGGGACTCTGTTGCTGATTAACATAGGCAAAGGTCATGAGCTAGGTGATGACTTAGAGATCTCTAGCCAGGATGCCTGTGAAGAATAAAAATAATAAGTAGCTGTGTCTTGTGACATAGTTGTGAAGATTAAGCAAAACTAATAAGGAAATAGTGTTTACCACACTGCCTGACTCAGGAAAACCATTTCATGGTACTTATGGAACCAAAATATTACTGAGATAATTAATTTCAGTTGAACTTCAAATTTGTTAGTGGTGCAAATTTTCCAATCCCAAGTTGTCTAAATATATAAAACATGTCTGCATTGGGACTGCAGAACTAGTCAGGTTTTGTATAAATCTGTGAATTAAGATTAATTTAGAAACAATGAAATCAAATTAGTTTAAGAATATTTTTTCTCATATAATGATTAACTCTAAAGTTAAAGTTAGATTCTTATTTTTAAAAAGTTAGATTCTTATATATCTGAACCCAGAGCTCAAACCTCATCAATAAAAATCTCTTTCTTCACCTCTTTTCAATCTTTATCTTTGACTTTGTATCTCTAAGCTCTGAATGGCAAGCAAAATTTCCTCTTCTAATGCTCAGACATTAATCCCAGGAGAGACCCTCACTCTGTGTGTGTATGTGTGTATTAGTAAGTCACTCAGTTGTGTCCAACTCTTTTCAACCCCCTGGACTGTAGCTGGCCAGGGTCCTCTGTATAAGATTCTCCCAGAAAGAATACTGGGGGGCGGAGGGGTTGTCATTCCCTTCTCCAGGGGATCTTCCTGACCCAGGAATTGAACCCAGGTTTCCTGACTTGCAGGCAGATTCTTTACCAACTGAGCCACCAGGGAAGCCCAGACTCTCTCACTGGATCTGCCTAAATCCATTTTTAAAGGGGCTGTTGTTCCAACTGGAGTTGCTGTCCACATCTGTGGTGCTGAAAACCCTCCCGGGCATCCTGGTTAGAGATCTTTACATTGTCACCTAGCTCGTGACCTTTGCCTGCATCAGTCAGCAACAGGGTCCCCTACTCTTCAGATCAGAAAATTCCTCTTTTAGAATTTTTCTCTAATTCCATATTTTCTGACTTAGGAAGGGAATAGAACTTTGGTATCTAGTGTTGAATTTTCCCTGCCTTAGGCAAAACAGCAATTTTAATAAAATCTAAGAATGTCCCTTTATTCTGAAAACACATTTTAACCATCTAAGGTGGAATGAGAGGTATTCCGAGCTAGGTATCAAGGGGAAGAGATATAACATTTGGCTGTGTGTGTCTCCCATATCCAGAGTGACAAAAGTTACACACATAATCAAAGTTAATTGTGACCTGTGTTATGATGGCAGTCAGAGGAGACAGAAAGAAGCCAGATGGAGCTGTGTTTTGGGAAGTTTTTGTGGAGAAGTTGCTCCATGACCTGGGTCCTAGAAGATGAATAGAAGTCAACCCGGTTTTAAATGAAGAGCAGAAGCATTCCATCTGGTTAGTTGCTCTCCAACCTGTAGCTTTTGGGGGCTTCTTCAGAGGCCTACTGATCCCTGGTCCTGTCATCTCATGCTTGATCTATGTGGGCCCATCTGGGTAAGCAAAGGAGAAACAAAAAATAAAAGGAAAAAAGAGAATAGAATGAAAGGAAAGGAAAAGAAGCAGAAACTTGTTTACCCAGTGTCCGTATCCCAATGAGAAGAGATTGGGCTGCCAATAATTGAGCAAGGCTCTCTGATGATATAGATTAAACCAGAAAGGCCAACAGTAAACAAGATGAACTTCAAAAGAGCAGCATCTCCGCTCTCTGGGGACCTCCATTAGTCAGTCACCAGATAGGCAATTACTGTACAGTTCTTGTAATGACCGGGATCAAACGCAAGCATTCTGCACAGTAGGCAGTCAGAAAGCAGGCAGACAAAAAACTGTGAAAATATGCCATTAAATCTTAATTATTCTTCAAAGGAAAACAAGCACGACTAGGGGGCATAGAAGGAAGGAATATTCTGAGTCTCACTAATGCCTGGGGCTCAGGGCAATAGTACAGCTACTGTTTCAACTCTCTTATTTACTTAAAACTAAGCATCTCATTCTGACTTGAGCTGGGCTAGGGAATTCAGTTTATGTAAGCATCCCAGTTTCTCTGACCTTCTGTATCCTCTTCTGAGTATAAGAAAGCTGTCGTATTACACCCAGTTTGGGGGCACAAAGTTTGAATAAAAAGGACTGATTTTTGTTGTTGTTGTTGTTGTTAAAAGCAAATATCTCACCATCCAGAGTTGATCACTGTTGACACTTGGGTTCAGAGTGTTCTCTGAACACTTTCAGAAAGAGTATGCTCTGTTCTGTAATCCACAAGCATCAAGTGTTATGCTAGTCATATGTCATCTCCCTGAGGCATATATCTAAGATGTCCTTGATTGGTGTGTGGACGTCATTGACATCAAAATGTGGTACTGGTTAAATGGAAGATTTAAAGAACTCAAAAGGTATTGATTTTGAATACAGTGTGTATTCATGCATGGTGCATGTGCGAAAGAAAAACTGAGATCTTACAGAATATATAAACTTAAATCCTATTTAGATCGCTTAGCACTGAGGTTTAAAATAATCTGCAACTACAGGAGAGGCAAGTTCAGTGCCCTCCAATAGAAATACAACGTGAAATATGTGTAATTTTTAATTCCCTAGTAGCCACATTGAAAAAGAAGAAACAGGTAAAATTAATTTGTAATAATGTGTTTTGTTTAACCCAACCTATCCAAAATATTATCATTTCAGTATAAATATGATCATGACACATTTTACCCTTTTTTCTTGTGCTGTGAGAATTCCGGTCTGCATTGTACCCTCCCAGTAGATCTTAATTTAATCTGACTGTATTTCAGGTACACATGGGGCCAGTAGTTATCGAATGGGGCCACACACAGCAAGACTGTAACCTCAGTTCCATTCTGGGCCATTTCCATCTATAAACATTGATTTAAGAAAATTGACACATACTGTATTGGTCCTAATGCAAGTGCTATGTGACTCTTACCAGTGTAGCAAAATGGATTTGACATCTAATGCCCTTAAATATAGGCTTCCCAGGTGGTGTTAGTGGTAAAGAATCCGCCTGCCAATGCAGGAGACATAAGAGACATGGGCTCGATCCTTGGGTCAGGAAGATCCCCTGGAGGAGGGCATGGCAACCTGCTCCAGTATTCTTGCCTGGAGAAGCCCATGGACAGAGGAGACAGGCAAGCTACAGTCCCTAGCGTTACATAGAGTCGGACACAACTGAAGCAACTTAGCACGCATCCCCTGAAATAGGCAAGACTATAAACCAAGCAGCCTATGATATGGCCAGCTTTGAAAACTCAGCCCAAAAATGATGAATGGGGTCTACTGAATGGATGGATATTTCCACTGGGGAATTAAAACTTGAGACAAAGGGAAACCATTCAAGCCTGTTTCAGTTCCCCTCACCTTCCATCCTCCAGTGAGAAGCGCTCTGTGGGGAGAAGGGGGAAAATGTAGGGCAGTGCTCCTAGGGTATGTGTACACATGAGAATCCCCCAGATGCTTGTGAAAATGCAGGTTCCCAAGCCCTTCTCCCAGAGATTCTGATTCAGTGTGGGGCTACCGTTTCAATTATTCAGCGGTCGTCACATGAAGCAGCCAATTGAGCTATGAGATGATGATGAAGGAAACACACAACTCCATCACCTTATTCTTAGATATCTGCCATGTTTTCCCTGTGATATTTCATGTCTGGGGCAGGAGGATGAGAAAAGAGATGAGAGCAGTTTCTTTTTTTCATTAGTGAGCTTTACAATGTTGTGTTAGTTCCACTGTACAAGGAAGGGAATCAGCTCTCTGTATACATATGTCCCCTCCCTCTGGGAACACCCCCCTCCACTCCCATCCCACCCCGCTAGGTTGTCACGGAGCACCAGGTTGAGCTCCCTGAGTTACACAACAACCTCCCATTAGCTATCTGTTTTACATATGATAATGTATATAGTTCAATGTTGCTCTCTCAATTCATCCCACCCTCTCCTTCCCCCACCGAATACTGCACTCCTTAGAAAATATTTCCAAATTCGTTCTCTCTTCTGACCCTTGAAACATTCCCGAGGCTGAGAAGAATGAGGAATAGTAGAAGCATTCTGGAGATAAGGACGTGGGGCCCTGGGAGGTGAAGCGTGGAGTCACGGAACTATTTGGTGTACAGACAAGGCCATGAGGATAGCCTGTTACTTTGCGTCTCTTTCTACTGCCTCTCATCACCACTTTCTCAGAGGAGATTAGATCCTCACATATTCCTGGGACCTGTGTTTTCTTCGATTTCTAAGCTTCGCCTTAAAGGATGCTGTTGAGAAGAGATTCTGGCCTGCCCACAGGGCTCCTGGAAATGGCTATCGTGAGTGGCAGTGAGAAGAGCCTGGTGGTACTTGGGTTTCAAATCTGTCTACAGAAACACATGAGCACCAGGGAGCTGCCAGGCTGTCCTTTTTCCAGCCCTAGTTGATCTGCTGGACAAGAAGAGAGAACATGGTCAATTAGGCTGTTTGACCGCAGTGACCAGGGCTCCAAAGATGAATGGCCCCTTTCCTTTTCCTTCCAACCCCAGTGACATCAACGTCTGATGAGTCTGAGGGCTGGCTTATGAAGGGGTCTGGAGGAAACGCTTGCCTCAGCCGTGGCCCCATGAGAAGGATGGATCCAGCGGTGCTGACTTTCTTTGTCTTCTCAGGAAGGTCGTCAGAGGGACAGGTGGAATATTCCCTCGAAAGCAGCAGGCTGGGACTTCACTGGTGGTCCGGTGGTTAAGATTTAACCTTCTGGTGCAGGGGATGCAGGTTTGATCCCTACTTGGGGAGCTAGGATCCTACATGCCTTGCGGTCAAAAAAAACAAAAACAAAAACATAAACAACAGAAGCCATCTTTTAACAAATTCAATAAAGGCTTTGAAAATGGTCCACATCAAGAAAAAAAAAATCTTTAAAAAAAGGAAGAAAAAAAGAAAGCAGCCGGTTGCTAGGTTGCATAGACACTGTCTTACCTTGCTTTATGGCGTGTGTGCTGTAGACGCGCGTGAGACCAAGGCTAGGGTGATGGGTTTCAGCTTCAGCACTCTTTTCTTGTGTTTCATGGCTGGTCCAAAGTCTTCCGCTCTGTAGCAGATGTGTTAAAGCTATGCTGGTTCCAAACTTGGGTAAATAAATCAGCGCTTAGCTGCCTGGAACTTATGTTAAAGCAAAGTACCTGTTGGCCTCATTGTCTGCAGGAAACAGGTGTGACCTGTCAATATGAAATGCCCCTCACGACTGTGTCCAGCTGTCTGTCTTGGCAAATGTGAACCCGAGAACCTGAGAGGGAGAACAGTTTTCTCTAAAATCGCATGAAGGGGAGAGAGAACTGGTTTCCCTGCCTTCAGGTCATATATGATTTTTTTTTGGTTGCTCTGGTCTTCATTGCAGTGTTTGGCCTTTCTCTAGTTGCTAGGCTTGGGCTTCTCACTGCAGTGGCTTCTCTTGTTGTGGAGCATGGGCTTAGTTGCCCCAAGGCATGTGGGATCTTTTCAGACTAGAGATCAAACCGGCATGCCCTGCATTGCCAGGCAGTTTCTTAACCACTGGACCACCAGGGAAGCCCCACGTGTGATCCTCTCCTCTTACATCAATCATGCAGCCATCATCTCAGTTTCCATGAGCCTTTGTCTGGGTAATTGAATAAGATTCCTGTTTTACCCCTAATCAGACACAGCTCTGAATAAGCTCCAGTCCACACCCGCCCCCAGCCTCATCTTCTCCATCTTCTAACCCTTTTTTCTCTTTGTCCACTCTCCCAGGGCTTCCCTGGTAGCTCAGCTGGGTCTGCCTGCAGTGCAGGAGACCCTGGTTCGATTCCTGGGTCAGGAAGATCCCCTGGAGAAGGGATAGGCTACCCACGCTAGTATTCTTGGGCTCTCCTGGTGGCTCAGCTGGTAAAGAATCCCCCTGCAATGTGGGAGACCTGGGTTTGATCCCTGGATTGGGAAGATCCCCTGGAGAAGGGAAAGGCTGCCCACTCCAGTATTCTGGCCTGAAGAATTCCATGGACTGTATGGTCCATAGGGTTGCAAAGAGTTGGACACGACTGAGCAACTTTCACTTTCCCAAGCCACGATAGCCTTGTTTGTTTGTTCAACACAATCATTCACCCTCAGAGCATTTTCCCTACAGCTCTTTCTGCAGTGCCCTCCTTTTGGGTCTTGTATAAATGATTCCTGCTCATCCTTCCGGTTCTGGCTCAGAAGTCACTTTCCCAGAGAGGCTTTCCCTAGTCACTAAATCCAAAGGTGTCCACACTGCCCATCACATTACCCTGCCCTGCTGTTCCCTTCAGACTGACATCAGAATCAATTTTTTGACATGTGTGTTCTATCAGTTTCTGTTTTGGTTCCCTAACCCTAACTGAAATCTCCAGGAGTATTTTGTTCACTGATCCACCCCCCGTACCTAGAACAGGGCCATTCAAATAGGACAGGCCCAGTTAATATATGTTGAATGAATGGATAAATACGGTGCCCTTTTATTTGAAGGTGAATATGTTTTTTTGAAATCAGGAACCTCTTAAACTTAATATCTGTCCTGATCAATTCATCCTGCTGTAAAAAGCTTTCGTGGACACATTCACTCGTGCTCAGCCGCTTAGTCACATCCGACTCTTTGCAGTCCCATGGATGGTAAGCTTCCAGGCTCCTCTCTCCATGGGATTTCCCAAGCAAGAATACTGGAGTGGGTTGCCATTTCCTGCTCCAGGGGATCTTCCTGGCCCAGGAATCTAACCTGAGTCTCTTGTGTTTCCTGCATTGGTGAGGGGGTTTCTTTATTTACCACTGCACCACCTGGGAAGCCCATATCATGAACTGGGTGGCTTAAACAACAGAACTTTCTTTCTCAGAATACTGGAGGCTGGGAAGTCTTGAAATCAGGGTGCCAGCATGGTCAGGCTCTGGGGAGGGCTCGCTTCCTGGCTTTCAGACAGCCACTTTCTCACATGTCATCCTGTGATGGACAGAGCGTGATCCTATCTCTCTTCCTCTCTTGTTGTTCAGACGCTCAGTCATGTCCCGCTCTTTGTGACCCTAGGCACTGCAACATGATCGGCTCCCCTGCCTTTCACCATTTCCCAGAGTTTATCCAAATTCATGTCTGTTGAGTCGGTGATGCCATCCAACCATCTCATCTTCTGTCACCCCCTTCTCCTCCTACCCTCAATCTTTCCCAGCATCAGGGTCTTTTCAAAGGAGTCAGCTCTTCGCATCAGGTGGCCAAAGTATTGGAGCTTCAGCTTCAGCATCAGTCTTTCCAGTGAATATTCAGGGTTGATTTCCTTTAGGATGGACTGGTGTGATCTCCTTACAGTCCAAGGGACTTGCAAAGTCCATCCAGAGAGCATTACTCTCATCACCTCATCTAAACTTAAAAACCTAGCATTGAGATTGGCCCATTTCCAAATACCAACACAGTGGGTATTATGCTGATGGAATTGAAGTCTTATACATTTTCTAAATTGGACTTGGGGTTGTTGGTTCTTGGTGGTGTGAACATTTCTGAGAGAAGTTGCCCGCATATTTAAAATAAATTTCCCTAAGGATAAATGTTCACCTTGACTGAATTGGAGTGAGCTTTGGGGCCAGAGATAAGGGAGTTTACACTCAAAGTCTGCCACTTATCAGCTATTTGACCTCAGGCAAGACATTTAACTTCTCTGAGTGCCCTGCCCTGTCTGGGAGGTGGCAACATGAACCTCCACCCGCCTGAAAGGAATATGATGGCAATTAAATAGGTTGAAAACTGCATAGCACTTGATGTTTTATTCAAGTTACCTTAGTATTCTTAACTTTAGACGTGGTTACTTAATCATGCTGCATAAAAAATTAAAAGAGGAAAACAAATATGGTATATTAATGCATATATATGGACTCTGGAGGGCTTCCCAGGTGGTGCTAATGGTAAAGAACCCACCTGTCAATGCAGGACACATAAGAGACACGGGCTCAATACCTGGGTTGGGAAGATCCCCTGGAGGATCTTCAGGGGTGGGTTGCCACCCACTCCAATATTCTTGCCTGGAGAATCTCGTGGACAGAGGAGCCTGGCGGGCTGCAGTCTGTGGGGTCACAAAGAGTAGGACACGACTGAATCAACTTAACACACACGCATGGCCCCGATTATTTTTGTAGGGGAAGCTATTTTTATGGGATGAAGGATACCCGTTTCTTCCCTGTGTTCCTTCTCCTCTCTCCCGTCTGCATTTCTTTCTGTTCTTTCATTTTCTTCTCCTTTTCCTTCCCCTTCTTGTTTCTCTCCGTCTCCCCATACCCTTTCTTTCTTACTAAGCGGGCTTTCTGAAACGCTAATTCTACAGCTTAAGATGAATGCATGCTTGCATTTCTTGGTGGGTGAATGATTTTCAGAAAGCTCACTCTTCAAGGCAATTTTTAAAAGGAAATCCTCGCTTTCTCAATACGAAAATCACCCTTGCCAGGCAGGCTTCAGAGATAAAGAAGGGATTGCTATGCTCCCAATTATACAAGACGCTGTATTTTTACAAAGGAGCTTACCTTGGAGAATAGCACTAGCCTTTTTTCCCTCCTCAATTAAATATTGTTTTCGCAAAAATTTTTTTTTTTAACTCCAGGAGTATATAGTTTCCCATGATAACCCCAGTAAATAAATACTGCTGCATCAGGAAGGGAGTCAGAAGTCTGTGGAGTTTAACACTGTCCAAAAGGCAGAGCACCTCAGATTATAAAACAGGAGAATTAGACCCATGGAGCATAAAGGAGGGCACACACAAGATAGCAATTGATTCATACTCTGGGACACTTAGGGAGAAAATTCAAGTGTGTATTATGGTTGGAAACCCAGGAGCAAATACAGTTTTATGGATGTTCTTGGGAAGGCAAAGAGAACTCACTCCAGCCCTGCCTCCACGTGTATACATTTCCTTTTGCCTCCAAAAGCTACAAGTTCCTCCCTTATGCTGTTTGGTAATGAATGTCCAGCTCCATGACAGGGAGTCTTAAAGAGCTCTGGCTTCTACCCTCAGAGTTTGCAGAGAGATTAACAGGGTTTAAAGGAATAAAGAACATCTGGAAACGAAGGCTTTGCACTTTCCTTTCACCCTCTGGCCCTGGGTGTGTTTGAACGCTGAGCATCGGGGAGAGGGCAGCTGAATTCACTTGCATGTTGCAAATCTAAGACCCCTGTGATTCAAACAGGTAAATTAGGATCAGATTGGTCGAGTCTCTGCTGGCAGAACTTGCAGCCCAAATGGTGATGGCTAGTGTGGTATTTCCGTTTCAGAATCTTTTCCCCCACCAATCTGAGCAGTATGTGGAGGAGGGAGTAGGAAGATGAAATTGATGAGGATTCATTTCAATCCAGCCAAAATAGACTTCAAATTTGATGTGCACCAATCACTGTTCTGGGTGCTCTGGGGAACAAAATTAAGAAGTCTCGTCTTGGCGTGCATTAAAGATGTAGAGGGAGAGAGCTCTTCACACAGGGGCTTATAAATACATGTTAAACTTTAGATCCCCTGGAGGAGGGCGTGGTTACTCACTCCAGTATTCTTGCCTGGAGAATCTCCATGGACAGAGGAGCCTGGTGGGCTATGGTCCATGGGGTTGCAAAGAGTCAGACATGACTGAGTGACTAACACTTTCACTTTCATATTTTACTTGTTTAATTTCTCTGACTCTCTCTCCCACCAGAATGTCAACTATTCAAGGGCAGAGATTCTGGGGTAAAAGGTTAATTTGTTCACTGTCCAGCCCCATCCACTAGAACATAATAAGCACTTGATAAATAATCATTGTATCTGAGATATATAAAGAACTCTTCAAAGTCAATAGTATCTCAATTTAAAAATGGACTAAGGACCTTAACAGACACCTTATCAAAGAAGATGCGCATCAACTATACTCCAAAAAAAAAAAAACTAATTAAAAAAGGAAGATATACAGATGACAAATAAGATATGAAAAGATGCTCGACATCATACATCGTCAGGGAAATGCAACAGTGAGTATGACAATACACCTGTTATTGTTGTTTACTCACTCAGCTGTGTCCAACTCTTTGCCACCCCATGGACCATAGCCCACCAGGCTCCTCTATCCATGGGATTTCCCAGGCAAGAACGCTGGAGTGGGCTGTCATTTCCTTCTTCAGGGGATCTTCCCAACCCAAGGATCGAACCTGCATCTCCTGCATTGGCAGACAGGTTCTTTACCACAGAGCCAGCAGGGAAGCCAAAATATTTACTATCTGATCTTCAAGGAAAAATTTTTGCTGATCCCTGTTCTGTTCTATGATTGTTGTTATTGTAAAAGTGCTGGACTCGTCAACCCATATATTTTATGAAGATATGGAGAAAGATTACTGGGTATTGTATGCGGTGTCTTCTCATGAGTTAGTCTGGTTTCTGGTTTTTGATCTCTTTTACAATTCTGTAAGTTGTAGAAAACTGATGCTCATGCAAATAGTTCTTAACTGTAGAAAAGCAAATAAATTGTGCTGGGTAGAATGCAGTTGATTTTTGCCTTATGAGTATTGGCCAGTTTTGTTTCCCATGTTTGAGTCTCTTTGTAAATTCATTACAGCATTCATGATTGCCTATGAAATTATAGTATTTTGAGTTCTCCTTCAGACTAGTTGTAATTTTGTTCCCTCTTGGGCTTCTTGTGGCTCAGCTGATAATGTATCCACCCGCAACGTGGGAGACCTGGGTTCGATCCCTGGGTTGGGAAGATTCCCCTGGAGAAGAGAAAGGCTACCCACTCCAGTATTCTGGCCTAGAGAATTCCATAGACTGTATAGCCCACGGGGTTGCAAAGAATTGGACACGGCTGAGTGACTTTCACTTTCACTTTAGTGGATATGATAAATATAAGATGCATAGTAGATATTTGTTTTACATTTGTATGAGTCATGATTTTTACCTTTATAAAAAATGTGCCCTTCAGAACTTGTATATTAAATATATTGTTGCTATTCAGTCTCTAGGTCTTGTCCAACTGTTTGGGACTTTATAAAAAATGTGCCCTTCAGAACTTGTATATTAAATATATTGGTGCTATTCAGTCTCTAGGTCTTGTCCAACTGTTTGTCCAACTCTAGGTCATGGACTGTAGCATGCCAGGCTTCCCTGTCCTCCACTATCTTCCGGAGTTTGCTCAGATTCATGTCCATTGAGTCAGTGATGCCATCCAACCGTCTCATCCTCTATCGCCCCTTCTCCTCCTGCCTTCAATCTTTCCCAGCATCAGGGTCTTTTGCAGTAAGTTGGCTCTTTGCATCAGGTGACCAAAGTATTGGAGTTTCAGCTTCAGTATCAGTCCTTCCAATGAATATTCAGCCTTTGGAATTGACTGCCTTGATCTTGATCTCAGTTCAGTCCAAAGGACTCTCAAGAGTCTTTTCCAGTATCACAATTTGAAGGCATCAATTCTTCAGTGCTCAGCCTTGTCTATGGTCCAACTGTCACATCCATACATGACTACCAGGAAAAACCATAGTTTTGACTAGACAGACCCTTGTTAACAAAGTGATGTCTTTGCTTTTTAATATGTTTTCTTGGTTTGTCATAGCTTTCCTGCCAAGAGGCAATTGTCTTCTAATGTCATGACTGCAGTCACCATCCACAGTGATTTTAGAGCCCACGAAAAGAAAATCTGTCACCATTTCTACTTCCATTAAACATACACACAACTGTAACCCCATGCCGAGTCAGGAAGTGGAGAACCAGGGTTAAGAGGTAAGCTGTGATTTAGATTGCTTTAGCTTGTCTCCTGACTGCTCTATTAATTAGGTGTTTGAAGTCAGGCAAGTCACCTGGCATCTCTGAACCTCCACTGGCTCCTCCATAACGTGGTTATAATTCCGACCTCATATGGTTGTTGAGGATTAAATGGCATAATCCATGCACAGCATCTAGCATTCAGTAAACAACATAGCGTTGTTAGCTCTTGTTGTAATTGTCACTGTAAATTGCATTTTCATTCATTAGCTGAATGAAATTTTCAGCTTTACATGATGTTACCTTCCGCCATCTGTTTGCTTGCTTCCCCGCTGGCTTGGCTGGAGTGTTCATAAGGCAGAGTCTGAGGCAAGACTGGGAATAGGTAGTTTTTGTAGAATTGATTCCTTGAAGCAGGGATGAAGAAGGAGAAAGAGATTGAGACATGAGAGAAGGAAAAGAGGAAAAGGATGCTTTTTCCTTCCATGTGGCTGTGTAGGGGAGGAAAACATTTTCTTTCTTCCCTTCTAGACTCTTCTGCTAGTTTAATCATTGATGTAAGACAGATTAATAGGAAAAAAGCAAATTTAATTTCAAACGTACGGGAGTTCCAAATATAATGAGGCTCAAAGAAAGTGATCAAAGCAGGCAGCTTTTATACCTTTTAGACAAGGAAAGAATTTGTGAAGAATTGACAAGACAAAGAAATCTGGGCTTGGGGTAGTTTATTAGTTAGGAAGTAACAAGTGTCTAGGAGGAAGAAATTTTCCTCTACCCTCCTAGGTTCTTCTAGCTGGTCTAAGAAATTAAATTGACGTGAGACAGATTAACAGGAGAAAATCAAACAAAAGTTTAATAACATGCATACCTGGGAGAGACCCAGGAAAATGGAGTAATTCATCAAAATGGTCGGAAGTCTCACCTTAAATACCATTTTCAGCTAAAATCAAAACAGGATGTTGGTTAGGAGTGGGAGGTGGTTTGGGACTTCAAAAAGGAACAAGGCAATTGACACAGAGATGGAAAAACAAATATTTGGTGAGCAAATATTTACTAAGCAATGCAGAGATGGTGGAACATAGAGAGGAATTTTAACAAACAGTCTAACTTTCTCCCTGTCTGCACACCTAGTTCACTCTACAGTGATCTCCCACCGTGCTCCCTCCCAGGAACAGGTCCTCTGTCTGTATTCTTTTCGGCAGTTACGGGAAGGTCAGAGGTGCTTCCTGAGTCTTGATTGTTTTCAACTCAAGAAAGATAATCCACATGCCAAAGAGACACAACGGGAATGGCAAATTTTGCTCACCTACACAAGCTTTGCTTAAACAAACCTACGCAAGGTTTGCCTTGAATTTCCTCTCTCTGGTGGTTAAGTTTGTCTCTCTGCCTCCCAGTCCAGGGAGGGAATCTTTTCCATGGAAGATTTAGTTCCTGCTCTCTTTGGGGAAAAGAGGGACAGGGTGCCTTCTTGCACACTAGCTGTTTCTCAAGTAACTTTAATTCAAGATAATCAGCGTGCCACAGTGGCATATTTGGGGATGGCATATTTTGCTCCCCTTTAGACAGAATGAGATGGTTGCATGACATCATCGACTCAATGGACATGAGTTTGAGCAAACTCCTGGAGATAGTGAAGGGCAGGGAAGCCTGGCGTGCTGCGGTCCCTGGGTTGCAAAGAGTCGGACACGACTGAGAGACTGAACAACAACAGGTACCACCGTGGGAAGTGGAAATTATCTCCTTTTTAAAAAAAAAAAAAATATTTTTGGCTGCGCTGGGTCTTTGTTGCTTTGAGTGGGTCTTCTCTAGTTGCAGCGAGCAGGGGCTACGCTCCAGCGGTGGTGCATAGGATTCTCGTTGCCGTGGCCTCTCCTGCTGCAGACCCTGGGCTCCATAGTTATAGAGCAGGGGCTTAGTTGCCCCCCAGCAAGTGGGACCTTCCCGGACCAGGGATCGCACCTGTGTGCCCTGCCTTGGCAGGCAGATTCTTAACCCCTGGACCACTACAGACATCCAGAATTTTCTCTTCTAAAGACAACAGGCTGAGACATAAGCCAGCAGTGCCCATTGCTTACTGGTTACTGGTTCATCCAAGCACATTATTCCTCATGATTCCAGGCTACCCAGACTGAGGGCTCTAACGGCACATGTGTCTTTGAAGTAAACTTTGAGGCATGGTCAGAGACCTGGGGAGGGATGCTGGTGGTGCGCCAGGCCACTTTCCATCATGGTGGACATGCTCGATACTCGGACAGGCCAAGGGATAGGAGGGGGCACAGGTGTCTGCCACACACATCACTACGCGCATGACCAAGTCTGCTGACCACTGACCTCTCACATCCCAGCAGTGTCTGCTGGGTCCCCACACCCTTTGAGGGGGCATAAAGGATAAAGCATATGAGCCCCAGCAGCTGGGCCAGGAGTTGGCAGAGGCAAGAGGGTGGGGAACTCAGTTCTGGGCATGGAGACTCTTTCTCCATCCCCGCTCCAGACTGATCGGCCCCAGGACAGAGGTTTGCACAAAATGCAATTGAGCTTTCTGATTTTGCCCCTGTGGAAGCCTTCAAGGAGGGCCTTGGGGGGAAAGCAGACCCCACCACAACCTCTCTCGTAGCCAAAGCTACAGGATTGGCCAGATTCACCATTCCTTTCAGTTGCTCTTACCTGGGAAAAACATAGTCAGAGACCTTATAACATATGTAGTTACTTATCATCACTTTTCAGGTTATCAGTCTGAAATCTGCCTTTTAAATGTGTGACTCTTGAAATTCACATGTAAATACAGTCAGCCATTTCCAGAATACCCTGCCGGACACTTCCTGTGTGAAAGTGAAAGTGTTAGTCACTCAGTCGTGTCAGACTCTTTGCGACCTTGTGGAACTGTAGCCCGCCAAGTTCCTCTGTTTGTGGGACTTCCCAGGCCAGAATACTAAAGTGGGCTGCCATTTCCTCCTCCAGTGGATCTCTCCCACCCAAGAATCAAACCCGGGTCTCCTGCATCGGCAGGCAGATTCTTTACCACTGAACCACCAGGGAAGCCCTAACGTAAACCATGAACTTCGGTTAATACTCTTATCTCGGTAGTGGCTCATCGATCCTAACATGTATACACTAAAGCAAAATGAGAATTATAGAGGAAACTGTCCAGGGAGGGAGAAGAACAGATGGAAATGCTGTAGTTTCTGCTCTTTTTTTCTGTAAACCTAAAACTGCTCTAAAAAATTAAAGCCCATTCATTCAGAGGAAAATTGTGTCACAAAGGCTTGCAGGTGGTTGTCGTTAGCTCCTTGTTACAGAGGAAGCAGGTGAGACTCTCGGGGACACGTGGCTTCTAGGGACATCACGGGGACAGGGCTCCTGGTCCACGTGGTTGGGAAACTCCTGTTCCTGTCCCCACGCCTGCTCACTCTCTTCTTTCCTGGCCTCCTGTCCCCCTGTGGAGTGCGTGCCCTCCTCTGTGGAAGCTCCCTTCACTCTTCATCCTCTGTGCCGTCTTGACATGGCCTGGCCCCCTGGGTCACCCTGCCAGCATTTCTGTAGCCAGGCTTTCCCGGAGACCCACTCATCAACTTGAAGTTCTATAATGAGCCTGTGAAGTGTCATCCAACCTCGGTCCCCATTTCTCCAAGCTCTCTCAGTGCCGTGATGTATGGATCAATCCAAGTGCTTCTGGTCTTTGAAAGGCTCAGTCCAGTGGCAGCCCTGGGAATCCAACCCATTTGGTGACCCTTCTGCTAATTTATAATGTAGCTGACACATTCTGCCGCTGTTTTATTTGTCTCAAGCGAATGTCAGTTGGTACAGAGGACAAAGCATTTGGGAGCTAAATTAACGACGTCATTGCATGAATTACTTAGATCTCTCTGGGCTTTGCTGGTGGCTAAAGAATCCACCTGCCAATGCAGGAGACATGGGTTTGATCCCTGGGTTGCGAAGATACCCTGGAGGGGGAAATGGCACCCCACTCTAGTATTCTTGCCTGGGAAACCCCACAGACAGAGGAGCCTGGCCGGCTACAGCCCCTGGGGTCACAAAGAGTTGGACAGGACTGAGCACACTCACACCGTGAAATTCAATACCTGTTCTTTTTCCCACTTCTGACACAAAGAGCCTCTCTCTGACCCCTAACACTTCAACCCCCTACATCCTACACCTCGAGATAATTTACTCTGGATGGAGGAGCATAGCTGGCAGTCTCACGCTCCCAAATATATAAATAATAATGAGAACCTTTAATGCAATCAGACATAAGTTATGCAGCAGACATCAATTACAGTGGATTTTAAAGGTTTTGATCTAGAACCCGAGCGGTGTTACATTTAGACTAATAACTGTACCCGTGATTTATGTGTTTGCAACCAGAATGGTTTCAGTGCTGCGATATATGTCCAAAGTAAAATTTATAGTCTGCTACAGAATGTATAAATAATGAACGGCCATATGTCATCACGCATTTAAAATCGTGACTCCTTCTGCACCGGCAATGGAGTAAAATGAATTAAAATCTTAAGTTCATTGGGAATCAACTTATTTGGGAGCACTTTAAGAAACAGGCACAAATGCAAGCGCTAATTTAATATTTTTTTCCCCCTGAGTCAAAGAAAAATGGCTGTTGTTAAAATGACAAACACTCTGGGGAAACCTCAGGAGTCATCAAATTAAATAACGGCAGGGGAGAGAAGTGAGGAGCTGGCTTGGTTGTAGTAGGAAAGATGATGGGAAGGAATTTTTCTGATGCTGCTGTGACCTCAAATTATTGTGAGGGCCTTTAAAATGGTCAAAATAAGTAAAATAAGTCGATGGTGGCTTTCTACTTTGCTGTTCTCCATAAGGTTAGTAGAAACTTATGGAAGTTGGAGAGTTGCTGTTGATAAAAGCCGAGAGCCTGTCACTTATTAAGTCCTCATGAAGACTGTACAGTCACTGTGAGGCTCTGTCATTTCATCTGAAAATGGGACAAATCAGGTTCACTGGACACGAAACAGAGAAGGTCTCTATGATCCTTGCCCTCCCCACCATGTCTTTTGCCTGCCTTTTGCCTCTGGAAAACTTTAGTCAAAGAATAAGTTTAATCAGAGAAGTGAGAAATGCTGAAACAAAGGAAAACAGTCAATGGAGACTAAATAATAACAATGTGGTCATTAAGCCCAGTTCAGGACCTTTAGTTCTTTCTCAACGGCTATAGACAATATTCTGAGCCACAACCTGTGAGTTGTCTCATAGATACTAAAACACTTGATGGAGAAGTTAACTACACAATGGCTAGACTGTACCCAGGACTTGAGCTGACATAATTCTGAGAACTGACTGCAAAGAAATGGGAACAAGTGTATCCCGCAACTAAAGATTGTGCGGTGCTTAGTCACTCAGTTGTGTCTGATTCTTTGTGACCCCATGGACTGTAGCCCGCCAAGCTCCTCTGTTCATGGGGATTCTCCAGGCAAGCATACTGGAGTGGGCTGCCATGCCCTCCTCCAGGGGATCTTCCCAACCCAGGGATCAAACCCAGGTCTCCCTCCTTGAAAGCGGATTCTTTACCAGCAGAGTTACCAGGGAAGCCTGGAACTGAAGATTAACTGTATTGAAAACAACCAAGATGATGCTGGTTAGGCCACTCATGACCAATTGAAGATGACTGAGAGATGACTGTGCTGTTTCTGCATGTAGCTGCCACCCCCCACCCAGGTCTATAAATGCTCTCACCCTCTGCTCTTAGACAGATATCCGCCACCCTCCCTCCTTCAGTTGCTGGCAATGAAATAAAGCAAACTTTCCTTTCCACAAACCTGGCCTGTTTATTGACTATTGAGCTGTGAGCAGCCAGACCTCCCTGCCCACCTACACACACACATACCTCCTTTTGGTAACAGAGTTTCTGGGGGCATTTAAAAATAATAGTGAACATGGAGGAAACAACTAGCGCCCTCCCTGGCACAGGTGCTGGTCCTCAGTAGGGGTTAACTCTGGCCTCTTTTTTATAATTCCCTCAGTGGATGAAAACATTTTAGCCCCTGACCTGTGGTGGCACAGTGGTAAAGAATCCGCCTGCAAGAAATGCAAGTTCAATTCCTGGGTTGGGAAGATCCACTGGAGAAGGGAATGGCAACCCACTCCAGTATTCTTGCCTGAGAAATCCCACAGACAGAGGAACCTGGTGGGCTATAGTCCATGGGGTTGCAAAGAGTTGGACATGACTGAACGACTAAATAACAGTGAATGAAAAGGTGCATGTACCATATCTCATTCATTTTTCTATGAATAATGCCTGGATAAGGATGAGTGGTTAAACCAATATGAATGCACCCTTGTTGAATGAGTCAATGAACCAATACATGTGTTTCCATGGCTTTAAGAACCACTGTGGAAGTCCAAGTGTTAGAAAGAGACATGAGGCGAGAATATGTTGCATATTTGAGATTGCTGGAGGGAAATTAAGCGGTCCTCATTAATAATTTGCAGAAAACCAAAGCTTACCTCCTTGGGCTTCCCAGGTGGTGCTAGTGGTAAAGAACCCACCTGCCAATGCAGAAAACCCAGGTTCAATCCCGGGGTCAGGAAGATGCCCTGGAGAAGGAAATGGCAACCCACTCCAGTATTCTTGCCTGGAGAATTCCATGCACAGAGAAGCCTGATGGGCTACAGTCCATGGGGCCTCAAAGAGTCGAACACAACTGGGCACGAATACCTCCTTAAATTCCTGGACTATTTAATCTTTGGCCATTGAAACCTTTTAGAAAAAACTCTTGTCCACCTTGGTGACTTCTCAGATATGTTGACAAGAAGGCTGTCTTTCTTTCTAACTCCAAGTTCTCGTGAATTCATCAGTTTCCAGTGATATGATTTAGTAATGATTGTTGTGAGGGGTCTGGCTTTGGGTGGACGGTGTGCTCCCCCAGGCTCTGCTTGCTAAGTGGTCTCCAATTACTGTGTTTTAAGTCTTCTTTTGATTTTAATGTTTTCTGTTGCTTTCCTCAAACTTAGCTTTCCATTCCTACTGCTGCCAGATCTTACCTGTCATGAGTCCCTCTAGTTGATGTTGTAAAACTGAAAACCTTTTACCCACATGTTTCAGGTATCTATTAATGCACAAGAAACTATTCCAAACGCGTGGTTTGAAACAGTTGATAAATGTCTCTTGCGGTTCTGTAGGTGGATGGGGCTCTATGGTTTTTACCTGTGGTTGTCTCCTGCCGTTCTAATCAGATAGCAGTTGGGACAGGAGTCACCTGAAGGCCCAACTTTGGGCTCGGTGTCCAGACTAGCTCATCCCAAGGCTGATGATTGATGAACCCAAGGCTGTCAGCTGATGCCGAACTGGGGCTGTGGAAGGGAGTGTGGACACATGGCTTCTCCTTGTGGCTTGAGCTCCTCACAGCTAGGTTCTCAGAAAGACTAGCCCAATAGCACACATCTTGAAAGACCCAGGTGGGAGCCGTAAGGCTTCTTATTATTGACCCTGCATCACTTCTTCCTCATTCTATTGGTCAAGTTTTGGAACAGACCACATGAGTGAAATATAAGGAGACATGATTCCCATGGTTCACGCCATCTTTGGAGGGTGGCCCCCACCTCAATTATGAAAACTGTCTAGGATGTTGATGGGAGTTTATCGGTATCTTCTGGACCATCCTTTTGATTTCACAAAGACTTTTTTCTTTCACCACTTAGATTCTGATTATTTGCCTATAATCTAGAAAAATGGCACTGAAGAATTTATTTACAGGGCAGCAGTGGAGAAACAGACATAGAGAAGAGACTTTTGGACATGGGGAGAGGGGAGGAGAGGTGAGATGTATGGAAAGAGTAATGTGGAAACTTACATTACCATATGTAAAATAGATAGCCAACAGGAATTTGCTGTATGACAAAGGAAACTCAAACAGCGGCTCTGAATCAACCTAGCAGGGTGGGATGGGGAGGGAGATGGGAGGGAGGTTCAAAAGGCAGGGGGGGATATATGTATACCTATGGCTGATTCATGTTGAGGTTTGACAGAAAACAACAAAATTCTGTAAAGCAATTATCCTTCCATTAAAAAATAATTTTTTTTAAAAAAAAGTAGAAAAAAAGTGAAGAAAAAAAAAGATTAGCATTTCCATGACATCTGAGTAAGCAAGGCTTGGCAGTATTTAACATTCATCTATTTACTTTTGGCGGCACTGGGTCTTCCTTGCTGCACTCAGCCTTTCTCTCCCTGGGGCGGGCAGGGGCTGCCCTCTGTTGCCCTGCAGGCTTCTCATTGCAGTGGCTTCTCTTGTTGCAGAGCAGAGGCTCTGGGTGAGCAGACTTCAGAAGTTGCAGCACGTGGGCCCAGGGATTGTGGCACATGGGCTTAGTTGCTCCACGGCCTGTGGAGTCTTCCTGGAACAAGGACTGAACCAGTGTCCCCTGCACTGACAGGTGGATTCCTATCCACTGAGCCCCCAGGGAAGTCCAGCTTGGCAGTATTTTCAGGCGTATTGACCGGTAGATAAAAGTTGTTCGTGTGTCTTATGAATTCCTTGCTACAGGGAACTTTTGACTGCATCACTTGACTAAGTCAGCTTGTTTACTTCCTTCTGTTCAGTTCCATGGTAAATTTTGCTGATTCAAACCAGGTTTTTATCTAGGCTGGAGGTTGGAATAGAGAATGGGTTTGTTTTGTGCGTGAGGATCTGTTTAGTCACTAAATCGTGTCTGAGTCTTTGTGACTCCATAAATTGCAACATGCCAGGCTTCCCTGCCCTTCACTATCTCTCAGAGTTTGCTCAAACTCATGTCCATTGAGTCTATGATGCCATCCAACCATCTCATCCTCTGTTGCCCCCTTCTCTTCTTGCCCTCAAGCCTTCCCAGCATCAGGGTCTTTATCCCAAATAACCCCTCAGTGCAGTAAAAAGGAAATAATTATCTAATACTCAGGCTATTTTATGTTCTGTAGATCACAGCTGAATGGAAAGAACCCAAGAGTCAGTGTATTGTTTTCCATCAAATAGACACATAGTGATTTTAAAAAAATAAGTCCCTATTTTTTAAATCATTTGGTTATTTCCTTCTCTTCTATAGCTAAATCTCTATGTCCATCCACAAATGTTTCCTCAGGATAGATTTGCGTTGTTGCTTCCTATCTTGGCTTCACCCACATGACAGTCGACACCTATACAGTTTGCAGCTTCTCTTTCCTTCACCAAATTCCATGGCTTTCATACTGCTTTTTGAAATCATATACCAAAGCACAAGTATTCTGAACCATTCGGTTGGCTGGGATGTGATTCCTATGAAGCTGTTCCTTGTCCTCCCTATGTTGGTCTAAAATTAAAATCAGGTTAAAATAACAGCAAGTCTTCTAGAAACTTCCACAGGCAGCTTGAGAGCCTGAGGGATGGGGTGAAAAGAACCCCTGCTCTGAGTCTGGTTGTTTAGTCGCTCAGTCGTGTCCGACTCTTTGTGACCCCATGGACTGTAGCCCACCAGGTTCCTCTGTCCATGGGATTTCCCATGGGTTGCCATTTCCTTCTCCAGGGGATCTTCTCAACCCAGGGATCGAACCTGCGTCTCTTGCATTGGCAGGTGGATTCTGTACTGCTGAGCCACCAGCGAAGCCCTGAGTCTGGAGAGAAGGTGTACTTGGCATCCCAACCTGGTCCCTCTCCAGCTTCGTTGCACGGGGCTGAATGATTCCATTCTCTGAGGCTTCATTTCTTCATCTGTGAGATGGGATGAGTAAATCCTCTCTCACATGAATGCGTATATGTGGAATCTGGCAGAGTGGTGCAGATGAGCCTAGTTCCAGGGCAGGACTAGAGATGCAGACACAGAGGACAGATGTGTGAACACAGGGGCTGAGAGGTGGGTAGAGTGGGATGAACTGAGAGAGTGTTGCTGACTCAAATGCACCGTCCTGTGTGAAGTAGATGGCCAGTGGGAAGCTGCTGTTACAGCACAAGGACCTCAGCTGCATGCTCCGTGATGACCTAGGGGGAGTGGGGTGGGGGGAAGTCCAAGAGGACGGGGACATATGTGTGTGTGTGTGTATATATCTGTTACCCACATATACAGACTACCGAGGACTGCCATGTAATTCCAATAGGTCAACCCTGAAGATTTGCATGACTTTTCCTCTCCAAAAGTTATCTGTACTGTACTAAAGTTAGAGAGATGGCTCGAAGAAAGTTAATTCTTTCTCTTTGGAGCTAGTTTTGGCACTGATCTTCAAAGGTAATATTGTATTATCAGTTTCCTGTCACCAGGAAGGCAGGATCAGTCACTGACAGAGCCCCTAGGTACCAATAAAAAAACAAAACAAAACAAAAAAATCCCCCATCTCTGTCACCCCCTGCTCCCAGCTCCAAAGTCCCCTTCATGGTGAAGAAGACTCACTTTCATCCCTTTGGAAGGTGACAGCCTGCTCTGCTTCCCACCTGGGGAGATGTAGAAATAAGAAAACTCAACTTGTTCTAGAGAGAAGCTGTCAGCCACAGGAACCCCTCTCTTGCCCAGCATCATTGGGAAGTTATCTAAAGTGTCGGAGAAAACATTATTGATTTTTTAGTCTGTTTTGTCAACTAGTCAATACGCCTTGTTTTTCCTAGATTTTCTTTCTTCCAGCTCCCAACCTCTCAGCTCTTTGCAGCTCGTGTCTTCTCTCCCTTCTCCAGTTTTTCTCTGAGTTGCTTGCTTTCTCTGTCTCTCTCTCTGTCACTTGAGCCAAGACCTAATGAAAAAAGGATCCAGGAAAAAAAAAAAGCCCAGTATTTTAAGCAGAGGATGGAACAGAGCGGGTGGTGGGAGTAAATTTGATGCAGTTGGAAAACAGAGAGAAGACCATAATGTCTGGAGAGGAAGAGTAAGCAAGGGATGCTGGCTCCCCAAGGAGACCCTTGCTTCTGTGTTTTGGAAGAGTTGCTTGTGCAAAGGGTTGAAGCTGAGAACACTGAAATTCCTCCCTAAGTCCTCTGAAACCAACAAATCAAGCCTGAAAAGGGGAAAGCAATTAGGGGACTGGATATTTGCTTTGGTGTCTTCTTCTCAAACACTTTCCCCCAGCTGGAAGCTGAAGGTGAAGGTGTATTCATTTGATTCATCCTCTGGAACATGGACTCAAGAGTTTATAATAGGTAGGGGCGCCTGAGAGGGGATCACCCCTCCTCTGATAATAGTCTAAGAGTACGGGGTGCCTGTGTGTGCTCAGTTGTGTGTGACTCTTTGCAACCTCGTGGACTGCAGCCCACCAGGCTCCCCTGTCAATGGGGTTTCCAGGCAAGAATATTGGAGTGGGTTGCTATTTCCTCCTCCAGGAAATCTTCCTGACCCAGGGATTGAGTCCTGGTCTTCCGTGGCTCCTGCATTGCAGGAGGACTCTTTACCAATGAGTCACCAGGGAAACCCTGATAATGGTCTTGGGTTTCACATTTTGGGTCTAAACTGGAAATCTTGATTCAGAAAGTCCAGATTATTCACAGGAATAAGAGAACACTGAAGTCTAGACCATCTTGGGGACTCCCATATGAGTGATCACTGTATTTGAAAATGAGCACTTGTTCAAATGCTCTTAAAGCGGTATTTTATTAAAGTGTTCCCCTCTCGTTACAAAAGAAACATGTTTATGTCTAGCCCAAAGCCAAAAATGATAAGAAATACCCAACCCATTCTATCTGGAGATAACCAGTATTAACTTCTTTATACACAGCCTCTCCAACACATTCTGTATTTTCTTTTTTCCTCCATATGAGATTATATTTTATTTATTATCTTATTTTTGCATTCATTCAGCAAATATTTATTCAGCCCCTATTGTGAATCAGATGCTCAGGATACAGACTTGAACAAGACAAATATTGTCAGTGAGCTCATGAGGAAATTTAGCAAAGACATATTAAAAAAAAAAAATCTAGAAGAACTCTGGTTCTTCAGTGGCCAAATAAAGAGATTCTACCTCATTCTCCTCTCAGGCATCATCCAAAAGCAGCAAAAAGAGAAACTGAAATGTATTTACTACATTTTTGAAGAAACTAGGGCTTCCCTGGTGGCTCAGATGGTAAAGAATCTGCCTGCAATGCAAGAGACCTGGGTTCGATCCCTAGGTTGGGAAGATCCCCTGGAGAAGAGAACAACTACCCACTCCAGTATTCTTGTCTGAAGAATTCCACGAACAGAGGAGGCTGGCTGGCTACAGTCCATGAGGTCACAAAGAGTAGGACACGACTGAGAGACTTTCACTTCACTTTTCACAGGAATAACCTTTAGTTCATCATTCAGACAGAGACAGAGACGGACCCTGAAGGCTGAGCAGGAAGAGGACAGAGATTCTCAATGAAGAACAAAGTTTTTAAAAAATAAAGAGTATGCTAAGGGGCACAACCATCAACTTATTTTATAGCATCAGGAATAGTACATAAAGAGATAGCAACCAGTGTCGTCTTTTCATTGAAATGCACATGCTCATAGGCCCACGCACAGATGTGTGCATTCACACACACATGCCATTTTTGTAGGAAGCTCTCTGTAAATGAGGCAAGGTGAGGAGAGAAACCCTCTAACAGAAGTGATTTTGCAGTTATCGATCCGGGTTATCTGGTTTTAAGAAAAGAATAAATTAACAAAAGTGATGCCAAGAGTGAGAGAAAATTTAAGCAAACAAGCTATCAGTGAATGTTGTCACAGAGTCCAACAAAATTCACAGAAACACTAGATGCAGATGATTTGAAAAAGAAATTTTACCTGAAGTTAAAGGCCCAGATAACTCTCATGCTATTTAATCTCTTCCAGAGCCTGGGAGAGGAGGGGTGGCATGGAATGAAACCTCTCAAATTCTTGTTATGAGCTCACTGTAACATCAATGGGCAAACCCCTCCAAAGAGAGCAAAGACTAATTTCATTTGATCAAGCAGAATCCAGAAACAGACACTAAGACACTGTTGACAAAGGGGTGTGACACCTTGCTATGTGGGAATTTGATTCCATCCTAAAGGAAATCAGTCCTGAATATTCACTGGAAGGGCTGATGCTGAAGCTGAAGCTCCAATACTTTGGCCACCTGATGTGAAGAACTGACTCATTTGCAAAGACCCTGATGCTGGGAAAGATTGAAGGCAGGAGGAGAAGGGGACGACAGAGGATGAGATGGCTGGATGGCATCACCGACTCAATGGACATGAGTTTGGGTAAACTCTGGGAGTTGGTGATAGACAGGGAGGCCTGGCGTGCTGCAGGCCATGGGGTCGCAAAGAGTTGGACACGACTGAGGGACTGAACTGAACTGAGGGTTTTTGGTCTTCCCCAACCAGTAGACATTGATGAGAGGCCAGAGGAGGAAATCAGGCAAGGCCTTACCGGGCCTCCTACGGCTGCAGGAGGAAGCAAAAACAAGTAACAGGTTCCCCTGCTTGCTCCCCGAGAAGAGAGAGAGGGAAGAGCTAGTTCCTTATATGGGATGAGGGTAGGGGTGGGTCCAAGGCTGAGGCTGCAGGGCTGGCTTAGGTGGTTTGCCCTCCCCTTTGGAGGTGCAGGGGGCATGTGCTATACCCCACTTTGGCTCCCGGCTCCTCAGAAGTGACAGTTTTTGGTCTTTTTGTATCTTATTGTCCACAATTTCCCCCAACTGTGTGTGCACACAGATATTTTTAGTCCCTTATAGTTTCTTTGGATCTTGTTGCTCAAGGAGACATTTGTCCATGTGGGATCCCCTGGTGACTCGGTGGGAAAGAATACTCCTGCCAATGCAGGAGATGTGGGTTCGATTCTTGGGTCAGGGAGATCCCCTGGAGAAGGAACTGTCAGCCCACTGCAGTATTCTTGCCTGGGAAATCCCATGGACAGAGGAGCCTGGCGGGCTACAGCCCGTGGGATTGCAAGAGTCGGACACAACTCAGTGACTCAACAGCAACAGCAAAGCCTTCGCAAAGGGTCCCCTGTCCCAGCCCGTCTCATCTTGATTACTGTCAAAACGTATAACGAGCCCCATTTTGGGTGTATTTCCTCACCCTCCTCCCTACTCTTCCTGGCGCCTCCAATTTCCAAGACTCCCCAGGTCTGGCGATGTTGTAATACTTTTCTTGTAACCAGTGCATCTCTCAGTGTTCAGTATTAATAACCTGTTTCTCCCTTCTGCTGGTCTGGGCCACTGTTCCATCTACTTTCTATCTTCTATAGAATGTTAAAATCTTTCATTCACGCAGTCTCTTCCAATGCCTTTTTTCCTGTGAGCCTTTAACTTATATTCCATTCAACTCATTTGGATGGCCTTTCCAGAGGAAAACTCACATATGGTACATTTAATCTATTTAATCAGCAGCTCTTAACATAACACTTTAAATAAAATCGATACACTATCATATTTGAGCCAAAATAGTAAAATAATTCCTAAGCATCATCAGATATCCAGTCGAATTTCCCCAATTGTACCATAATTGTGTTTTATAGCTTTTTTCCCCCAGCCTTAGCATTTTTAATGTTTTTTTAAAATGTAGCAATATATTGTGACTATATGACCATGTCAATGAGTATTAGTTAATCACCATCCTAATGAAGGAAAAGTGGTCATTGTATGGATAAACCATAAGGGATGTCAATATCTGCCACTTTGTAACTTCAAATAAAACTAGAATGAACTGCTGGATAGCTGAATGTTTTTACACATGTGTGCCCTTTGAGTTCTGTGTCAGCAAAAGCACAAATGATACACCAGAAAATGTAACATGGTTAAGGCATTGGATTTGGCCAAACTTCCCTCCTGAGGTTAAAGTCAGTTTTCAGAGTAGCTGGCTGTGTGTGCAAGCACCCATTTTTCTGATCTAGTGAGCATCTTTGGCAGCATTTTGCTTTTTTCTTTACCTACTTGAACAGAAGAAAATGACTCCTCATTTTTGCTTAATTTGTATATCTTTCCTAATAAAGGTGACTCGACTTCTTCTGTTAACTGGCCATTTGAATTTGTTCTTTTTCCTTGCCCATTTTTTTTCCTTATCACAAACCTTTCCTTTCCAAACCCCTTAGACTTAGGGGTTTGAGTCCTGCTTTAATTCTACCCACTCCATCTGAGGCATGAAACCAACGTACTCAAGCCAGAAAAGACCATGGTAAGCAGGAGAGCTCTCTGTGGTTAGATGAGTGCAGTTTTTGCAGAATTGAGTTCCCTGTCACTGTAGACATTTAAGGGAGCATTTAAGTCTTAATTGTTTGGTGGAGAGTCACAGGACATATTCAAGACTCAAATCTGAGAATGAACTAGTCAATTCTAAGGCTTCTTACAACCATTCTGTTAAATTAGGGTGAAGCTTCAGCCACTTCAGTCATGTCCAACTCTTTGTGACCCCATGGCCTGTAGCCTGCCAGGCTCCTCTGTCCATTAGGGTTCTGTAGGCAAGAATACTGGAGTGGGTTGCCATGCCCTTCTCCAGGAGATCTTCCCAACCCAGGGACTGAACCTGGGTCTCCTGCATCGCAGGCAGATTCCTTACCATCTGAGCCACCAGGGAAGCCCAATCTCCCTTTACCCTTTTATTTTTTTCCCCTACTGGCAATTTTTTTTTTAACCTCTACCAGTACCTACTTGGAATAAGTATCAGGTTTTTCTTGTCAGCTGAGTGCCATTGTTCAATTCCAATGAATAGAACCAGACAAGGATAACATCACAGACTCAAATGAAAACCCTCTCAAGGGTGGCTTTCCAGATCACTGCTGAGAATATCAGCAAGAAAACTGAAAATGCATAGTAGCCTCTGTTCGCCAGCGGCTCTCTCTGGTGGAAACCGGAGAGAGCCGGTGGTAACCGCCCCATTAGCACTTCCTGGAGGCATATCAGCATTTATTGCTGACGTCACTGAATGCGTGGTGGACACTGTTTCTTTTCTGTACTTGACTGAAAGTAAGAAAAATCATCCCCAAGTCTTGAGCACATAGGATGAGTCTGGCCCTGCACTAAATTGTTTATATACATGAATTAGAGTGATTTGGGGCTTCCCAGGTGGTGCTAGAGGTAAAGAACCCACCTGTCAATGCAGGACACATAAGAGACACAGGTACAATCCCTGGGTTGGGAAGATCCCCTGGAGAAGGGCAGGGCAGCTCACTCCAGCATTCTTGCCTAGAGAATCCCAATGGACAGAGGAGCTTGGCAGGCTACAGTTTATAGGGTTGTAAAGAGTCGGACATGACTCAGCAACTAAGCACGCATGCACACACACACACACACACACACACACACACACACACACACGAGTGATTTTATCTAGCAATCTGGATTCCCAAGGGTTGTGTTCCCTTCAGAAAATACTCAAGCACATGCCACCAAACAGGATTATCACTTCGACTCGGCTAATCTAACATGGAATCTAGGATAATAATTAGTCCTGAATACTGTAAACCTAATAATGATTAGCAGTACTCTTTCTGAAGAAAAGCAACCGAATATAAAGCACGGCTCAGCTGTGCTTGCAGAAGAGGTTCACGAAGAAGGACATGTCACATCCCGGGCTTAACTTCTGATTCTTGCTTTGTGAAAGTGTTAGTTGCTCAGTCGTATCAGACTCTTTGTGATCCCATGGACTGTAGCCTGCCAGGCTCCTCCGTCCATAGAATTTTCCAGGCAAGAATATTGGAGTGGGTTGCCATGCCCTTCTCCAAGGGATCGTCCCGAACCAGGGATCGAAGCCAGGTCTCTCATATTGCAGGCAGATTCTTTACCATCTGAGCCACAGGGAAATGCCCAAAAAGACTCTTGCTTTAGGACCCAAGATATTAAAAATACTTCTATGGTTTTTCAATTGTACATATAGCTTCTTTTTTGTTATTTTGTAAGTTTTTATTTTATACTGGAGTATAGCCAATCAACAATGTTGTGATAGTCTCAGGTGACCAGCTAAGGGGCTCAGCCATACATGCACATGTATCCATTCTCCCCCAAACTCCCTTCCCACCCAGGCTGCCACATAACATTGAGCAGAGTTCCCTGTGTTGCAGTAGGTCTTGTTGGTTATCCATTTTAAATATAGCAGTGTCCATGTTGATCCCGAACTCCCTAACTATCCCTTCCCCTCATCCTTCCCTCCTGGTAACCATAAGCTGGTTCTCTAAGTCTGTGAGTCTGTTTCCATTTTGTAAATACATTCATTTGTATCATTTCTTTTTAGATTCCACATATAAGGGATGTCTATGATATTTATCTTTCTCTGACTTCATTCAGTATGACACTCTCTAGGTCCATGCATGTTGCTGCAAATGGCATTATTTCGTTCCTTTTAACGACAGAGTAATACTCCATTGTATATATGTATGGCATCTTCTTTGTCCATTCCTCTGCTGTTGGACTTTTGGGTTGCTCCCATGTCTTGGCTATTGTAAACAGTGCGCCAGTGAACCTTGGGGTGCATGCATCCTTTCGGACCATGTTTTCCTCCAGATATGTGTACATATAACTTCTAAAGAAAATCATGGAAGGGTTTCATTCCCTGGGCACATCAAAAACTCTACATTTGTGAAAATAAAATCTCCAGTGGGATTTTTAAAAGTTAGTTGACCTAAGTCTCTAACAGTCTTCTCCTAGTGAATGATTGGCATCATTGGTGATGTGCCATTGAATGAACTCCTTTCTAAGTCCTCATATAGGATTGACTTAAAGACAGCAAGGAGACCCAACCCCACCCATTTTCCTGTCATCTTGTACCACCCACACCCCAATAGGTGATGAGATGCAGGATTTTATCCTTGGCTGGACTCTTGTCCTTCTGTTCAGAGGACACCATGACTAAGTCTTTCCATGGTTTCTGATCCATTTGAGAATCCAGTTTTTGGTGATGGGGTAATGGGGAAAGCAATTAGATAGAAATTGTTGACTTCTTTAGGGAGCATGTGCAGTAGCTGTGTCCATCTTGATTTGGAAACTCCCAAAAGCACTCTAAGAAAAAAAATTCAAGTTAATTTAGTTAGAGGTTGAAGAAAAGACCAGGCGTCAGACAGCAAGTAAGAAACTAAGATAAACAAAGGAAATCAGACAATAAAGGGTGGATTACCCAGTCGTTTACCCCTGTGGGTGACTGGAGATTAATGCCCTTGGAGACTCAGTAGTCTGTGTATGATGCAAATGTTATCCCATCTGAGGAGTAAAGCGCTGGGGTGATTCTTCCACCAGCTCCCTCGCAGATTGAAGCATACTTGGGCATGATGTTAGTTCCCAAGTCTCCCAGTGTGCCATCCAGTGGGCAGCGTGGGCATCATTGGCTAAAGGAAGCCATCAGGCGATCATGGGCCTGTGCTTGGAAATCTGGACAACTTTCTAAATGCTCTATTTATTTTAGGTTTTGCTGAACCTTTGATGCTGCGTGCAGGCTTTCTCCAGTTACTGCAGGGGGCGCTCTCTCTAGTTGTGGTCCCAGGACTTCTCTGTCTTCGCCAGTGGAGCACTGGCTCTAGGGCACACGGGCTTCAGTAGTTGTGGTGCACAGGCTTAGTTGCTCCACAGTGTATGAGGTCTTCCTAGACCGTGGATAGAACCCACATCCCCTGCATTGGCAGGTGGACTCAACCACTGGACCACCAAGGAACTCCCTGACCAAATTTTACTGAAGCGTTAAAGATGAGGGCATATGGGCAGGGTTGGATGGCATCACCGACGTGATGAACATGAGTTTGAGTAAGCTCTGGGAGTTGGTGATGGACAGGGAGGCCTGGCGTGCTGCAGTCCATGGGGTCACAACTGAGCGACTCAACTGAACTGAACTGGGCAGGGTACCAACCCTTGCTCATAGGGTAAGCTTTTGCCTTACCCCTGAAAGAGGTCTTCAGTGCTCTTTAGTTCTTAAGAGTATCACTTCTCCTCTTGGGATTTCAGTTTCCTCACCTTAAGATGGGAATGACCGCACTGGATGGGGGTACTGGATTTCATTCAGTGGAATCTTAGGCTCAAATCTACCTGTTGTCTCATTCCTCTGAAGCTTGGGTGTGCTTGTGTATAACACACCCAGCAATTACTTTAATAACTCACCTCTGCAGCGAATGGATACCTTTGAAGATCCTTCTTCAAATTCTTGATGAACATCTTAGATTTATTGGTATTTTTTTCCTGGATTAAAACTGGTAAATTCTAAAGCCTTGGGAAAATGCTCCTAAAAGGAGCAAGATGAGCATCAAACCTCTTTGCCAAGGAGCAGCATTTTTTTTTTTTTCAGATGCAATTGCCTGCTTAATCATGCTCGTGTTTGTGGAGGGAGAGCTTTTGGCGGGTAATGCGCTTTAAGAAATTTGGACAAAGAGAAACTCAAATGGAAATACATGACCCCAGCCCTTAGCCATGCTGCACTTCATTATTACTGTGTTTCCATTAGCTGGAATGGTTCTCTGCCTTTCAACTCATCCGGAAAAGTGGAGACAACAAAGTTGAAAATCGGAATCAGTGGAACGTGGGCCCGACAGAGCTTCCGTGAACTTAACCATGCTCTCAACTGAATGTGGCAACTGAATCTTCAGAGATACTGGGAGTCTTGCCTCGCCAGTTTTGTTGTATTTTGCAAGCGTCCCCTACCACATGCATCAAGTGAGAAGAAAGCAGGAAGGGAAAATGGCCTGGAGGTGGCGGGAAGAGGCTCACGGCCCTGTGCAGAAGGGACTTTCCCCTTCAGTTGCTACAGAAGGAATAAGAAAGGGGAAAGAAAGGCTTCATGAAAGTCTAGGTACTTCCTCAGTGAAATGGGATGGGAGGAGAGGCTCTGTGGTTTTCCTTATGGTGTTTCCATGAGGAAACTTGTAGCAGGTCCTCACTGCATCTCACAGGGGGAAAGTTCTGTCTGATGGATTGGGTAAAGTACCCATGACCACAGGCACCCATTTCCTGATTGCTTAGTTGCTTGGTCATGTCTGACTCTTTGTGACCCCATGGACTGTAGCCCGCCAGACTCCTCTGTCCATGGAATTCTCCAGGCAAGAATACTAGAGTGGGTTGCCATTCCCTTCTCCAGGGGATCTTCCTGACCCAGGAATCAAAGCTGAGTCTCCTGCATGGCAGGCAAATTCTTTACCATCTCAGCCACCAGCAAATACATCTGACACCTGTATATAAGAGGTCTTCTTCTATCCATCACCCCCCACATTTCCCAGTACTGTTGCTTAGTAATACACCTAAAGGCTTCTGCCAAGTCCGCTTCATTTTGCAATCTCTCCCAATTGGAAATGAACCATGAGAGAATGCATTTTCACCCTCAGATGCACCAAGGGAGCGAAAGACCTCTGCTGTGAGTCAAGGGGAAGGTCACGGGGCTATCTAAGGAGGGGGCGGGGATCCTTCCAGTTACACTGCCGAGAGTGGGACAGACTGCTGGTGAAGGGACCGAGATACCGCTGCAGCCTGGTTAATGTTGGCACCTGAACTTGAGCACGTGCCTAGGCCAGTCCTATGGTTTCCCCTGGAGGCTCAAATGGTAAAGAATCCACCTGCCATGCAGGAGACTTGGGTTCGATCCCTGGGTCAGGGAAGATCCCCTGGGGGAAGGGAATGGCTACCCACTCCAGTATTCTTGCCTGGAGAATTTCATGTGACAGAGGAGCCTAGTGGGCTATGGTCCATGGGGTCACAAAGAGCTGGACACAACTGAGCGACTCACACTTCCACTAATTTTCAAACACAGTAATGCACAGACATGGTCCCTGACTTCAAGCAACTCACTGCCTAGTGTGTATGAAGGAAAGTGGAGATCTATGAGCATTTTCACTTCTGTTGATAACAAAGAAGCAACCTCAGGGTCCATGATGAGTCTTAGGGCAGGTAGGAGTAAGTGGGGGGACAATTCAGTACAGGTCAGAGAGGACTTCATACTGGAGATGACATTTGAAAATAACAGTTAAAAAGGGAGAGTGGGGAGCTTCCCTGGTGGTCCACCGGCTAACAGTCTGGCTTCGAATGCACAGGATGCAGGTTCGATCCCTCATTGGGGATCTAAGCTTGCATATACTGCAGAGCAACTAAGCCCATGTGCCACAACCAGAGAGCCCACATGCTGCGACTACTGAAGCCCAGTGCTCTGGATCCCGTGCGCTGCAAAGAAAGACCCCACATGATGTAACAAAGATTCTGTGTGCCACAACTAAGACTCAACACAGCCCAGCAAATGAATAAAGGGAGAGTGGGGGAAGTGTGCAGACAGAGGAAAGGAGCAGTGAAATCCTGGAGGCGAACTATGCATGATTTTTAGGGGCGAGGGTAGCATTTCACTGTGGTTGAAGCATCGTCCTTTGTCTCTTAGATGGAGCAAACAGAGCTAGAAAGTTCAAGCAACTGGTCAAGGTCACAGGTCTAACCTTGGCCTTAGAATGCATCACCCCATGTTGTCTCCACTGCACCACCCATCTCCCCAGTCTGTCTGGATCCCTACCACATAAGGACCTCCATCTCTGATTCTTGTTCAGCTATTATTCCTGCCTGCTTCCTGAGTGAGATAGGATGAGTCTAAAGTGGGAAGCGAAGAGAAATGAAACCTCCCAACTCAGGGCAAAGGCACCATATGCCTTCTAACTCCTGGGCACGATGGGGAGTCTCTTTAATGACTTTCCTAATTCTACCCGCTCCCCCGCCCCCACCCTTGCATCTCAAGTGTTGGCTGCACATATGGTGCCTCTCCCTTCCCAAGGAATTGCTTTTACTGATATCATTTCCTGTCACAACCTTAATATTCTTTTAATGGACTGCTGTTGCTTGCTGCAGAGTTAATCTGTTATCCCTTGTTATAGAGACCTCTTTCCAAATGCCAGAGCAGAGAATCATCTTTCCGAGCTAAAAGCAACACTTTCTTTGTGGATCTGTCAGTTTCAAACTTTGACTTTTAAATGATGGGTGTATTTTTCTGGATTGTGGAGTTTTGAGTTTGTGTAAGACATGACTATTAGTTTGAAATGCTTTCCTCTGTTAGTTATAACAATAAGAAGATGGCTAACAAACACATGAAAAGATGCTCAACATCACTCATTATTAGAGAAATGCAAATCAAAACCACAATGAGGTACCATTACACGCCAGTCAGGATGGCTGCTATCCAAAAGTCTACAAGCAATAAATGCTGGAGAGGGTGTGGAGAAAAGGGAACCCTCTTACACTGTTGGTGGGAATGCAAACTAGTACAGCCGCTATGGAAAACAGTGTGGAGATTTCTTAAAAAACTGGAAATAGAACTGCCATATGACCCAGCAATCCCACTTCTGGGCATACACACTGAGGAAACCAGATCTGAAAGAGACACGTGCACCCCAATGTTCATCGCAGCACTGTTTATAATAGCCAGGACATGGAAGCAACCTAGATGCCCATCAGCAGATGAATGGATAAGGAAGCTGTGGTACATATACACCATGGAATATTACTCAGCCCATTAAAAAGAATTCATTTGAATCAGTTCTAATGAGATGGATGAAACTGGAGCCCATTATACAGAGTGAAGTAAGCCAGAAAGATAAAGAACATTACAGCATACTAACACATATATATGGAATTTAGAAAGGTGATAACGATAACCCTATATGCAAAACAGAAAAAGAGACACAGAAATACAGAACAGACTTTTGAACTCTGTGGGAGAAGGTGAGGGTGGGATGTTTCAAAGAACAGCATGTATACTATCTATGGTGAAACAGATCACCAGCCCAGGTGGGATGCATGAGACAAGTGCTCGGGCCTGGTGCACTGGGAAGACCCAGAGGAATCGGGTGGAGAGGGAGGTGGGAGGGGGGATCGGGATTGGGAATACATGTAAATCCATGGCTGATTCATATCAATGTATGACAAAACCCACTGGAAAAAAAAAAAAAACAATAAGAAGAACAACAATATATACCATTTTAAAAAATAATTCTATTTAACTGATAAGTCCAGCTGTAGAATGGACTTCGGGTAAAACTGGATCAAGCAGATCACCCATGTTACCAAAGACCAAGGTTTTTTCCTATGTCTTCACTTTGCCTTTCAGAGTGTTTATTCCATCCTTAAGATAGGTTCAATGCTGGTTACAAAATATTTGTCACCAGTCAGCAGAATTATAAATTTGCCAAATGATAAACCACAGACTTCATGCTTTTGAACTGTGGTGTTGGAAAAGACACTTGAGAGTCTTTTGGATTTCAAGGAGATCTAACTGGCCCATCCTAAAGGATATCAGTCCTGAATATTCATCGGAAGGACTGATGCTGAAACTGAGACTCCAATACTTTGTCCACCTGATGTGAAGAACTGACTCATTTGAAAAGACCCTGATGCTGGGAAAGATTGAAGGCGGGAGGAGAAGGGGACGACAGAGGATGATGGCATCACCGACTCAATGGACATGAGTTTGGGTAAACTCTGGGAGTTGGTAGTGGACAGGGAGGCCTGGCGTGCTGCAGTCCATGGGGTAGCAAAGAGTTGGACACAACTGAGCGACTGAACTTAACGGAACTGAAACCGTAGATGAAACGTCTCAACCCAAAGGCCCCAGTGAATATCTTAATCCCATTGACCTTGAGTGCATCATGTAACCATCCACGTTATGTGACCAGGAGTAGGAGATGCGCTGATGGGTTTAAGGCCAATCAGTCTAAATCTCTGGTTCAAACGTTTAGGGATCAGAGTAGGTAAGGAAGAATGAGTGCTGCAAAGGGCACCTGGGAATCAGCCTGGGCTTTGGGGAGTCACTATAGGGCTAAGAACTTAGAACCCAAATGTCTGCATTTGAACATCCACCCCATCACTCACTACCTGAGTGACTCTGAGAAAGTAACTTCACTTCTTTTTAAAAAACACTTTATAGGAGTAAGAATGATGGCTCTGCAATATCATGTTAGTGTCTGCTGTGCAGCAAGGTGGATCAGCTACACGCACACATGTCTCCCCTCTCTACTGGCTTCCTTCCCGTTCAGGTCATCGCAGAGCAGGGAGTGGAGTTCCTGTGCCCTCCAGCGTGTTCTCAGAAGGTATCTGTTTTATACACAGGGTCAATAGTGCACATATGTCAACCCCAATCTCCCAACTCATCCCACCACCCTCCCTTCCCCCGCTTGGTATCCATGTTTGTTCTCATCTGTGTCTTTATTTCTTCTTCGCAAATAGGTTCGCCTATACCATTTTTCTAGATTCCACCTATATGTGTTAATATATGATGTTTGTTCTGCTCTTTCTGACTTACTTAACTCTGTGTGACCGTCTCTTGGTTCTTCCATGTCTCTGAAAATGGCACCATTTCATTCCTTTCTTTGGCTAATACTCCATTGTATGTATGTACCACATCTTCTCTATCCATTCCTCTGTTGATGGACATCTAGTTTGCTTCCAAGTCCTGACTGTTGTAAACACTGCTGCCATGAACACTGATGTGCATGTGTCTTTTGGAATTATGGTTTTCTCTGGGAACATGTGCAGGAGTGGCATTAAAATGAAAACTTCAGTGCCTTGTCATACCAGTCACATTTCCAGGACTCAAAAGCCACCTAGGCCTAGGAGACACCATGCCGGTCAGTAAAGAGGTGAAGATTTAATACATTTCCACCATCACTGAAAGTTCTATTGGTTGAAACCAATATACACATTCAATGCTTAATGTCGTGCTATCCTTTCACAGGCAGTGATGGGAAATAACAGTGTTAAAGTGCTTAACCGACATCCTTTCATTGCCCTAGTTAAAACACAGGTAGATTAAAACAGTAGTAGGATTTAATACAATGGAGAGAATAAAAAAAAAAGGAGGATACTGCTGATCCAACAAGTTCCTTTGTGCCCACATTATATAGGTGTCATTTTGTTGACTACAAAATAAAATGATGAATGATGTAAAGAAATAAGGATACCTGTTGGTTTCCATGAAAAACAAGTTCCACTGTAGGCAAATTTCACCCCTCCTCTGACCTTCCCACCCTGCCTCCATCGTCTTTTTTTCCCTTTTCTCCAAAAATCATGGTTCTTTGCAGCCAGGAAGGTCCAGAGTATAAAAACAGTGAGCAAAGGGGGCTTGGCAATTTTAATAGACACATTGAAAACGACAAGGAGCCTGGCCGCCTACTTTGGGATGATTTGGAAGCATCTCATCGTTTGTGAGCCAGACCATGTTTTTATAATTAACTTCTCTGAAAAGGACTGTGTCCTCAAAGCGTGTTGTGATTTGGGAACACGCCGCACACAAAAAGGTTCGTGGTGAAGGAAGGAGTGAGGGGTTCTGGTCTGTTGACTTTGCCTTTCTCTTTTTCCCTTGGCTTCTTCTCACAAAGCCTTCAATGTGTCTTTTGTGTATGTGTATGGGGCGGGGGACGTGGTGAGTGGGTTGGAAGTGGCAAATTGTGTTGGTAAGTGGAAGCATCATCAAGCCAAAGAAACATGTCCTCCTGTTCATCTATTACCTGGACAGCCAAGGCCATCCCTGGATTCCAAGCACTCAGCCTCTGTTTCCCCATCACAGCATCTGGCTTCCTGGCTGACGCTCCCTTGCACGTGTGCAGAGAGGCAGCTGGGTTTCCCTGGCGATTGATGAGCTCTGAGTGGCTCCCTCTCTCCAGGACCCATTTTCGTTGGCTCACCTTTGACCCCGTCATTGGCTGGTTTTCTTTCCATTTGGACGCTTTTACCTCCATCCATTTTTCATGAAGACTTTATGTGTCTCTGATCGCCTCTTAACAACAACAACAACAAAAAAATAGGACAAGGCAAATGAATTCTTCATGTGCATCTCCTATGACTCGGTGTCATATATTTTAGAGCTTCTGATGGCCAAAGCAGGACTTTAATGCCCTCTGCGTCAGTGGGGGTTGGGGAGGTGTAATGTGTGAATCGCAAAGACATGTCATAAGAGTTTGTTTTCTCCTGAGCATTTACAAAGACTACTGCTCTTTAGATAACCCTGAATAAAACTGCATCCTCCTCAGGGATAAACAAATAAAAACGAAAGCAAAACTCACACACACACACATACACAAATAGGTCTTAAGAACTATTTGCCTGGGGGTGATTTTGTCTGCATCTTCAGTTAAAACTTGGTAAACTTTTTAGGGAGGGGTCCCAAGCATAAATGTGAGTTTACCTTCTGATACCCCAGAAGTTCAATCTAGTCAGGCAGAACGAACTAGAACCCTTAGAACAGACATGGCTGAACGTGTGGTTGCAGGATTCTATTTGGACGAAGTAGGTCTCTGTTCAGACTTTAATTATGGAATTTCAGACAGACCGATGCCTCCGGCTTCTGCCTTCAGATTGGCCACCCGGCACTGTTTAAAATGAAGTGGTGGCAGAGTTTCAATGAGCAAATCTATTCATTTATAGCTGAGTGACCTTCTGTTCACCAGTATTAGGGACCTCTGGTGCCTGGTAGGAATTCAGATTTTTCTGAATATCTGGCTCACACTTGGAATAGAATTTGGTACCCCAGCATTTTGGGCTGTGTTCTAAGTTGTTGTTTAGTTGCTAAGTTGTATCTTACTCTCTTGTGACCCCATGGACTGTATTCCACCAGGCTCCTCTGTCCATGGCATTTCCCAGGCAAGGATACAGGAGTGGGTTGACATTTCCTTCTCCAGGGGGTCTTCCCAACCCAGGGATTGAACCTGCGTCTCCTGCATTGGCAGGCAGACTCTTTACCTCTGAGCCACCTGGGAAGTTCTAAGAGAGGGTCATATTTGAACATGATATGTGCTGGGACCTAATTCAGACCTGAAACAGATGGTACACAGAGATCAATCTCTCCTCCACTGATACTCATCCTCCCCGGCCCTGCCCCAATATTCCACTCTTGTTCTCTTCTGTCAGATCATCTGTGTCACAATGTTGCCTCAGCGTGAATGTAATAGCTTGGAAGAAGTCTGCTGTGGGTTGCAGGACCAAGGTCCGTCTAGTCAAAGCTATGGTTTTTTCCAGTAGTCGTGTATGCATGTGAGAATCAGACCATAAAGAAAGCTGAGGGCTGAAGAAGTGATGCTTTTGAACTGTGGTGTTGGAGAAGACTCTTGAAAGTCCCTTGGACTGCAGGGAGATCCAACCAGTCCATCCTAAAGGAAATCAGTCCTGAATATTCATTGAAAGAACTGATGCTGAAGCTGAAACTCCAATACTTTGGTCACCTGATGTGAAGAACTGACTCATTGGAAAAGGCCCTAATGCTGGGAAAAACTGAAGGCAGGAGGAGAAGGGGATGACAGAGGATGAGATGGTTGGATGGCATCACCAACTCAATGGACAAGAGTTTGAGCAAGCTCCAGGGGTTGATGATGGACAGGGAAGCCTGGCGTGCTGCAGTCCGTGGGGTGGCAAAGAGTCGGACATGACTGAGGGACTGAACTGAACCGAACAGATGGGTTGCAGGGCAAGAGCTCCATATGGGGACAAGCAAATCTTACTCTGAACCTTGGATCAGGTCCCTGCTTTCTCTGTCATAGCAGACTACCTTTCTAAATCTCAATTTCCTCAGCTATTATGTGCAGAGATTCATTATCTATCTTCCGGGCATGGTTGTATATTTTATATACAATTGATGATAACAATTGACATGCAGTTGATACGCCTGGGACTGTTGGGAAAACTTCACCTGCTTTATTTTTACTTGGTCCTCACAGCAGCTCCAGGAGATGCCTGTTAGGATTATTTCCATTGAAAAGGTGAGGAAACATCTTTTATTGATTTGTTTAATTTAATTTTTCTTTTACATCAAAGTATAGTTGATTTATAGTACAGTGTCATTTCAGGTGTAGAGTAAAGTGATTCAGTTTTACGCATCTATGTATCCATTCTTTTTCAGATTCTTTACCCATATAGGTTGTTACAGAATATTGAGTAGATTTCCTTGGACTATATAGTAGATCCTTGTTGATTATCTATTTTATATACAATATTGTGTATCTGTTAATCCCAACCTCCTAATTTATCCCTCCCTCATCCAATACACGTTTCCTCTTTGATAACCATAAGCTTGTTCTTGGAGTCTGTGAACCTGTTTCTGTTTTATACATAAGTTTATTTGTGTTATTTTTTTAGATTTCACATATAAGTGATATCATATGTTGTTTGTCTTTCTCTGTCTGATTTACTTCGCTTAGTATGATAATCTCTAGATCCATTCATGTTGCTGCAAATGGCATCATTTCATTCTTTTTATGGCTGGGTAATATTCCATTTTGTACATATGTACCATGTCTGCTTTATCCATGCCTCTGCCAAGAAAAAACATCTTTTAAAAAGAGGTTGAGTGGCTTCCTTGGCTTGTATGTGGGTTCAATTCTAGATAATCTGACTCTGGCTCATGCACTCTGAAGTATCAATACTCACAATGAACACGGCAGGAAATGCTAATAAAAAAGGTAACTGTTTACCTAGAATACTGTCATTACTTGTATTCCTAGTACTCCAGTGGAATTTCCACGTGGAAGTAAACTATACTTCTATAAAATGCAAGTCACAGTGAAATGACTTTTAAAGAAGTAATAACCCCAGAACACAATGCCCAATATCTCTACTTTTAACCTGACTTCAAAAGACATTGACTGCTTAAAACATAAGATCTCCTGGAAAAGAAAGAAACCTTTAAAAATGATGGATCTATTGATAGCATAGATTGTGGTGATGGTCTCATGGGTGAATCGTATCTCCAAACTTAGTTGTGTACATTAAATAGGTACACTTTTGTGCATGTCAGTCATACATTAAGAAAAAAACTTTGCTGATGGACATTTAAATTGTTTCCATGTCCTGACTGTCATAAATAGTGCTGCAGTGAATATTGGGGTGCTTGTTTCTTTTTGAATTAGGGTTTTCTCAGGCTGTATGCTCAGTAGTGCGATTGCTGGGTCATATGGCAGCTCTGTTCTTAGCTTTTTAAGGAGCCTCCGTACTGTTCTCCATAGAGGCTGTATCATGGTTGAGGGGGAGGTGGGGTGAATCGGCAGACTAGGATTGACGTCTGTGCACTGCATGTGTGAGAGGGATGGCTAGTAGGAACTTCTCCACAGCACAGGGAGCTCAGTTCTGTGATCTGTGGTGACCTGGATGGGTGGTGTGGGGTGGAGGCTCGGGAGGGAGGGAATGTATGTGTACCTATAGCTGAATGTATGGGTGCCACTCGATATCACATTAATCCAAGTCTATGTCCCAACCAGTAACACTGAAGAAGCTGAAATTGCATGGTTCTATGAAGACCTACAAGACCTTCTAGAACTAACACCCAAAAAAGATGTCCTTTTCATCATAGGGGACTGGAATGCAAAAGTAGGAAGTCAAGAGATACCTGGAGTAACAGGCAAATTTAGCCTTGGAATACAAAATGAAGCAGGGCAAAGGCTAACAGTTTTGCCAAGAGAACACCCTGGTCATAGCAAACACCTTCTTCCAACAACACAAGAGAAGACCCTACACATGGACCTCACCAGATGGTCAATACTGAAATCAGATTGATTATATTCTTTGCAGCCAAAGATGGGGAAGCTCTATACAGTCAGCAAAAACAAGACCAGGAGTTGACTGTGGCTCAGATCATGAACGTCTTATTGCCAAATTCAGACTTAAATTTAAGAAAGTGGGGAAAAACGCTAAACCATTCAGTTATGACCTAAATTGCATCCCTTACAATTATATAGTGGAAGTGACAAGTAGACTCAAGGGATGAGGTCTGATAGAGTACCTGACAAACTATAGACAGAGGTTCCTGACATTGTACAGGAGGCAGGGATCAAGACCATTCCCAAGAAAAAGAAAAGCAAAATGGGTGTCTGAGGAGGCCTTACAAATAGCTGAGAAAAGAAGAGAAGCAAAAAGCAAAGGAGAAAATGAAAGATATGCCCATTTGAATGCAGAGTTCCAAAGAATATCAAGGAGAGATAAGAAAGCTTTTCTCAGTGATCAATGCAAAGAAATAGAGGAAAACAATAGAACAGGGAAAGACTAGAGATCCTTTCAAGAAAATTGGAGATACCAAGGGAACATTTCACGCAAAGATGGGCTCAATATAGGACAGAAATTGTAGGGACCTAACAGAAGCAGAAGATATTAATAAGAGGTGGCAAGAATACACAGAAGAACTGTACAAAAAAGATCTTCATGACCCAGATAACCACAATGATGTGATCACTCACCTAGAGTCAGACATCCTGGAATGTGAAGTCAAGTAGGCCTTAAGAAGCATCACTACAAACAAAGCTAGCAGAGGTGATGGAATGCCAGTTGAGCTATTTCAAATCCTAAAAGATGATGCTGTGAAAGTGCTGCACTCAATATGCCAGCAAATTTGGAAAAGTCAGCAGTGGCCACAGGACTGGAAAAGGTCCGTTTTCATTCCAGTCCCAAAGAAGGGCAATGCCAAAGAATGCTCAAACTACCACACAGTGGCGCTCATTTCATACACCAGCAAAGTAATGCTCAAAATTCTCCAAGCCAGGCTTCAACAATACATGGACCATGAACTTCCAGATTGTTCAAGCTGGATTTAGAAAAGGCAGAGGAACAAGAGATCAAATTGCCAACATCCACTGGATCATCAAAAAAGCAAGAGAATTCCAGTAAAACATATACTTCTGCTTTATTAATTATGCCAAAACCTTTGACTGTGTAGATCACAATTAACTGTGGAAAATTCTTCAAAAGATGGGAATACCAGACTACCTTACCTGCCTTCTGAGAAATCTGTATGTAAGTCAAGAAGCAACAGTTAGAACTGGACACGGAACAATAGACTGGTTCCAAATCGGGAAAGGAGTATGTCAAGGCTATATATTGTCACCCTGCTTATTTAACTTATATGCAGAGTATATCATGTGAAATGCCAGCCTGGATGAAGCACAAACTGGAATCAAGATTGCTGGGAGAAATATCAAATACTTCAGATATGCAGATGACACCACCCTTATGGCAGAAAGTGAAGAAGAGCTAAAGAGCCTCTTGATGAAAGAGGAGAGTAAAAAAAACTGGCTTAAAATTCAACATTCAGAAAACTAAGATCATGGCATCTGGTCCCATCACTTCATGGCAAATAGATGGGGAAACAATGGAAACAGAGACTTTATTTTGTGGGGCTCCAAAATCACTGCAGATGTTGACTGCAGCCGTGAAATTGAAAGATGTTTGTTCCTTGGAAGAAAAGCTATGACTGACCTAGACAGCATATTAAAAAGCAGAGACATTACTTTGCCAACAAAGTTCCATCTAGTCAAAGCTATGATTTTTCCAGTAGTCAAGTATGGAGGTGAGAGTTGGACTATAAAGAAAGCTGAGTGCTGAAGAATTGATGCTTTTGAACTGTGGTGTTGGAGAAGACTCTTGAGAGTCCCTTGGACAGCAAGGAGATCCAACCAGTCCATCCTAAGGGAAATCAGTCCTGGGTGTTCATTGGAAGGACTGATGCTGAAGCTGAAACTCCAATACTTTGGCCACCTGATGTGAGGAACTGACTCATTTGAAAAGACCCTGATGCTGGCAAAGATTGAAGGCAGGAGGAGAAGGGGACGACAGAGGATGAGACGGTTGGATGGCATCACTGACTTGATGGACATGAGTTTGCCCAAGCTCTGGTAGTTGGGAAGCCTGGTGTGCTGCAGGCCATGGGGTCACAGTCAGCCATGACTGAGCAACTGAACTGAACTGAACTGACAGCTGATTCACCTCATTATACAGCAGAAACTAACACAATATTATAAAGCCACTCTACCCCAATAAATAAACAAAAAACAACTAAAGGGCAAAACTGTACTACTGTAAGAGTGCAATTATTTCTTTTAGTAGAGACAAAGAATTCAGCAAATAGAACATTTAATAGTTGTAGAAAGGATCTTGGAGGTCTTATGATTCAGCTTTTTCAGAGAGAGAAGTTATTTATTCTAAGTTATTTATTCTAAGATACTAAGAATAACTTAGAGACCAAATTCTGGTCCATTGACATTCAAGCTACAAAAAGGTGAAGCTCTTAAAATTTATTGATTCATTCATTGATTGATCCATGCATCTAACAAATACTCACTATGGCCCAGACCCTGCTCTGGTCATGGGGATTCCCTAGAGGAATAGTACCTACGCTCTATCCACGAGAAACTCACTGAATGGAGGGTGAAAAAAGGCACAAAAATACATAACTTGTTCGTGATGAATAAAGATACTAATAGAAATATATCCAAAGTGTTGTGATCACATGGGGGCTTCCCTGATTGCTCAGATGGTAAAGAATCCACCTGCAATACAAGAGACCAGGGTTCGATCCCTGGATCTGGATGATCCCCTGGAGAAGGGAATTGCAACCCACTTTAGTATTCTTGCCTAGAGAATCCCATGGGCAGAGGAGCCTGGCAGGCTGGCACCGATGGGAAAACAGAGAAACCTTAAGACAAACGACCACAGCACTCTCCTCTGGGTCCTGTACAGAGATGCAACCATCACAGACCCTGCCCTTGAGGAGCTCATAGGTGAGCAGTGATGATAAACCCTGATTGAAGCAAACCTACATCAAGGGAGAAAATGCCAAAAGCCACAAGAAAGGTTTAAACAGGGAGCGGAGGGTTTCGAGGAGGCAGCAGTGCACCCAGCTGGGGAGATCAGAAGGCCTTCCTGGAAGAAGGCCCCCCGATCCGATTTTGAAAGTTTCTCCAGAATTTCTGAGCAGACACAGAGCTCCAGGGCGCCAGGCATGGGAGGATCTCACAGCAAATAAACAGTAACACATTCAGTTTGATTTTGTCCCTGACTTCTTGGTGCACATGGCATTATTAAGTTCCTAAACATAAACATATTCCTTTTAAAATCCATCTTCAAAGTAGACCAGAGTTCCATGCCTACGGAGACTTGACATATCAAAAGAAACTTGCTGACACAAACTGGAGTACCAAGCTTGATCTATTCTAATATACGATTTTAATGTTTCTCATTTTGCAGCCTTGCCAGCTACCATCTATCATCCACTGTCACATTTAAGTTTCCTAAATGACTGCTTTTTAACTTTTGTCACTTATTCAGCAAAGAGATATATTCTAAAGCCTGGCCTCCCCCACCCCCACCCCAGCCCACCCCTGTGAGTGTGTCTTAATATGAATTGTGAGAGAAGGAGAAAGAGAAATGTTTGCTTCATCCAGGATAGGCAGACTTCCCTGCCCCCTCCAGCCCAGTTTCGAATCCAAGCGTTAACTTAGTTATGCTGCTTCTGAATGGTTTAGGATGCAAGAACATAAAACTGGTGAGAATTGGAGGAATGGAATGAGTTGAAGGTTGCAATTATGAAAATAGAGAGTAAACTCCTTGGAGTATTTCTGGATAAGGGATCATAGGAGCAATTCCTTCTTCCTCAAGACATGAGTGAGGAAGAGCCACAAGTTTCCAGCCTTGATTCTGAGATGGAGCTGGGGTTGCTGTTTGCTCTGCTGTCTTCAGTTTCTTATTTGACCTCCAGCCAATCAACTCTAAAGCTGTCACACTGTTAGGAGTGACTTTCTGGTCTGACTTGGCCTTTTCCACTAATAGAAATGCCTTCTTAAGGATTTGCTTCGCTCAGTCATATCTGACTCTTTGTGGCCCCATGGACTGTAGCCCACCAGGCTCCTCTGTCCATGGGGATTCTCCAGGCAAGAATACTGGAGTACGTTGCCATGCCCTCCTCCAGGGGATCTTCTCAGCCCAGGGACTGAATCCAGGTCTCCCACATTGCAGGCAGATTCTCTACTATCGGAACCACCAGGGAAGCCCACAGCCAAAAGAACAAGTTGCAAAGCAGAGAAACACCCAGGATCACGGAGAGATGCTCCTGGAGTCAGTTGAGTAAAGTCAGTCTCTCTACTTAATTAAATACAAGAGGGTGATATCTGTTCACGGGGCTCTATGAGAGTCTCCCTGGAGCCGCTTTAACAGCATTAAACCTGACAAGGTGCTTGATCAAGGACACTGGCACTTTTCAGAGGATGGTCCTTCAGCAACAGCTGTGAAAATGACTCATCTGTTGCAGTAGCATATACAGAAAGTCCCCTATGTACAAATGCATTCCATTCAAAGAGCGTGTTCATAAGTCCAATTTGTTCACAAGACCAAGAAAGTTAGCCCAGGTCCCGCTCTAACACAATCAGCTATATAGTTTTTGTTGTTCAGTTGCTCAGTCATGTCTGAATCTTTGCGACCCCATGGACTGTAGCACACCAGGCTTCCCTGTCCTTCACCATCTCCCAGAACTTGCTCAAACTCATATCCATTGAGTTGGTGATGCCATCCAACTACCCTGTCCTCTGTCTAACACTGTCAGCTATATAGTACTATACTGTAGTAGGTTTATAATACTTTTCAGTCAAATATAGTACACAAATAATATATAAAGAAACAAACCCCCAAATTAAGCATTTTTAAATCTTACAGTACAATACATTGGAAGGGTTGATGCTGAAGTTGAAGCTCCAGTACTTTGGCCACCTAATGTGAAGAACTGACTCATTGGAAAAGACCCTGATGCTGGAAAAGGCTGCAGGCAAAAGGAGAAGGGGGCGGCAGAGGATGAGGTGATTAGATAGCATCACCGACTCAATGGACGTGAATTTGAGCACTCCAGGAGATAGTGGAGGACAGGGGATCCTGGCATGCTGTAGTCAATGAAGTTGTAAAGAGTTGGACACAACTTAGCAACTGAACAGCAGCAATAGTACCTTGAAAGGTACTGTTGTAAAAGTTACGGGTCTTTAGCATCACTGGGCAGAGTATCAGCCCTGAATTTCCCAGTCTTGGAGTTCTTATTTCGTGGGACAAATAATTCTATATTTCTTAAAGCTTTGCTGTGCTGTGCTATGGTTAGTTGCTCAGTCATGTCCAACTCTTTGTGATTGCACGGACTGTAGCCTTCCAGGCTTCTCTGTCCATGGAGATTCTCCAGGCAAGAATATTGGAGTGAGTTGCCATGTCCTACTCCAGGGGATCTTCCCAACCCAGGGATTGGACCCAGGTCTCCCACACTGCAGGTGGATTCTTTACTGTCTGAGCCACTGGGGATGTGGGGGTCTTTAGTTTCAGATAGACCAACAGAATGCTAATTGATATACAGCTCAATATTTGTTGGACCCTGGCACTAGATATCTTAATTTATATCAATGAATAGAGGGAAAGAATGTACATCTAATCACTGTCACTAGAAAGAAAGACTGGTGATAATAATATCCATCTCTATTGAGAACCTTCTAAGTGTCTGATGCTTTATACTCTCCATCTTTAACATTCCAATCAGACAACTGGGGTCATGAGTATAGCTTAGACAAGTCACTTGACACTGAGCTGTACTCTGTCTTACTTAGATCACCTAATAAATTAGTGGTTGAACTGGTGTTTGAGACAGGTTTGTCAGGCTTCAAACCCTATACTCTTCATCCTAAGACTTTTCCATCCACCTCTACCACTCATCTGTCTCCTGTCTCTCCCTCGTAATGACATATTACCTAACCTGATGAAGAAAATTACTCTCAGATGAGGAGGTGAATCATTTGAGATTACGTCTAGAAGAAGTCAAGCATAAAAGAAAGATTCTGATACTGATAATTCAAGACAAAGTCTTCTGGCAGGAACTGTGCAGTAACCACAAATGTAGCAATGATCATACATCAGTTGGCTATCCATGCATTCTGATTTCTCCAGGATAGTCCTGGTTTATACCTGTTTTCCTATCCAGTGAATGGCTCTGTTAACTCTCAGAAGAGTCCTAGCTTAGCCATGCAAAGTTTTCCTTTATTTAGGAAGTGTCAGGATGATATTCTCTGCACTTCCAAGAATATGAAAAAATGCTTTATGATGAAACTGGATCTGAAATGAACTAATGTTTCCACTCAGTTGTCATTGTTGTCATCCGCACATTTCTTTGGTGTCTATATTGGAGATAAAGTGTCAGCATGGACGTTTGCACATTTCCTCTGCTTTTCTGCAGCTGGGTTTGTCAAGGACAAAATAGGATGTTTGGGATTTTTCTCCAGCTGGAAATTATTTGCAGTTGCAAGGAACTCCTCTAAGAATTAATTTAACACTCGAATCAAAAGCAAAGGATCCCCACTTTGCAATCAGCTTCCCAGAGTCTTGAAGAGATGACATTTAAGAAGTTGGAGATTGCTCAACACTACAGCATTGAGAGATTAAGCCAGCATGTTATCCTCTTTGATTCTGAAAGACAAGAAATACATGGATGGTTGAAAAGTACAGAAAACGTCCAGCCCATATTTTGATCTTAGCTGAAGTAGTAGAGTATAATAGTTACATTTTTAATTGGATGTGAGTTTAAATCTAGGAGACATATGACTATTGAAAGTTAAAAGGATGGTTTCTAAAGTAAAATTTCCTGGGTTTGAATGTTGATTCTCTTATTAAAGCATCACGTGACCCCATTCTGACCATCATAGAAAGTGAAATGACTCAAGAAATGACCTGGGTCTTCCCAGTGCACCAGCCCTGAGCACTTGTCTCATGCACCCAACCTGTGCTGGCGATCTGTTTCACACTTGATAGTATACTTGTTTCAATGCTATTCTCTCAGAACATGTCAATGTATGGCAAAAACCACTACAATATTGTAAAGTAATTAGCCTCCAACTAATAAAAATAAATGAAAAAAACAAAAAACAAACAAAAAAAAACTAACTAAAATAAAATAAAGACATCCTTTCCTAAAAAAAAAAAGAGAAAAAAGAAATGACCTGGGTATTTCACAGGCTAATTTATTATATAAATATACAACATAAGGTGTTGTGTGTGCACCTAGCCTGGAATGTGATGCCAGAACTACAAATAGGCTGAATATTAATAATCTGTGAGCTTCTTAATGGCGTCTCTCCTGGTTTCAGCACCTGGGTCTTGGACAGCTCCCTTTGGGATGTACTGGTTTGGCCTTTCTCAACAACATATTCAATTCAATCCAATAAATACCCTTTGTGTGTGTCAAGGTGATTTTTAACATGAGGCAGTCAGTGCTAGAGACAGACCACAGCCTATTGCCTCTTCATACTGGCCAAAACAAAATGTGTAGAAACTTTGAAAATGACCTTTTTAATGAAGACATAGGTTGGGCTGGTAGCAAAGTTTTATTCAAGTATGTTTCAGATTCATAGCTGTTTTCAATCTAGTTAAATCTCCCTCTGCCCTGCCCTGACCCACACCAAAAGGGAAAAAAAAAACAAGTTTGACCTATCTTGAGCCAAAGTCACACTGTTCTGGCTGTTAAGAATATGATTAGCTTCTGAAAGTGACTGATGCCCTAGGTTTTCAATCATGTTAGAATTCTGGAATAATGGAATTTCTTATGAGGTCTACAAAAAGGTCTGATAGACTTTCAACGGCAGCTTCCTCCTTCTTCCTGGGAACCAAATTTCCTTCTGCCAATCAACTGCTGTTTACTGCTACATGGATGTACAGGTTTACAGTTTGGTCCATGTGAAAAGATCTGAAAATTAGTAGTGCATTCAGTAACTCTCCTGAGTTCAAATGTCAATTGATCTTTCTCTGAAAGAAGTTCATTAGTTCATCCAGCATTAAAAAGTTAGACAAATATAAATTTTAAATGAGAATCCATATCAGAACATAGATTTGAATCTGGGCTCCAACACTGACAAGCTAGGTGAATTTTGGCAGTGGTTTACCTTTATTTGCTTTAATCCCCTTATCTGAAAAGTAAGTTTTAAAAAAATATTTATTTAGTTGTCCTGGGTCTTAGTTGTGACACATGGAATCTTTGATTTTTGTTGCAACATGCAAGCTCTTAGTTGTGGCATGTGAAATCTAGTTCCCTCAACAGGACTCAAACCCTGGCCCCCTGCACTGGGAGCATGGAGTCTTAGCCACTGGGCCATGAGGGAAGTCTCCAAGATAAGTCTTATTGTAATATCTGTTAGAGCAGAGATTCTGGAAAGCAGCACAGAGGTAGCAATGCTGTGCTGGCTACTAGTGTAATAATTGTTGAGGTTTTCAGATAAAACATAAAGCTCCAAAATAATTTTCCAATAAAGAAGCTCCTTTGGATGAATATTCTGATCTGACTTGAAAAGGCTGGAGATGTTGAAATATGAGTTTATTTCTTTTAAATTTGGAGGCATATTGTTGATAGAGATGGAGAAAGAGCTGTCATTAGGTTTCCAAATTACATGTGCAATAAAATTAAATGCTAACTTTTATTTTAGGTATGTTTTTTGGGATAGGTCCCATGCCTTTGTCAAGTGAAGCTGTGATTTTTGGTTTGCATTTTGGCTCAATCCATTACCGCGTTAGCACCTCTAAGCAGAGAGTCATATTAAATTTTAAAGACAATGTACTTTAGTTTGCCTTCTGGTGTGATTTAGAAAGCTTCTACCATACAAACCTTCCCACAAATAATAACTGTGAACTCAGAACAAAATAAAAACACAACTACGTTAAAGCACTTCAGGAGCATAAAAGCAAGCAGATTCTTGAAAGGAGCCATCACTTAAGAAAAGAGAATTACTCTGGGTGAGTTTCCCATTTTCAGAGCTTCTAGCTGATGGCAGGCAGCCTTCTGTGCCATCTTGGGGAGCTGAACCCACAATATATCTTCTTTAACAAATTGGAGGATAGAGATTGAGGCTCCTAAAAAGTGAAGGGGCGTGGTTCCTGAAAAAGTGAGAATATAAAAGGAAGGGCATTACATCTGGTGTATAAACTTTGCCTGACCGATCACTGAACCATCCATGCCAGTGGAGGGTGCAAAGAACCAAGATAAAGATGAAAGAAGTGAACTAACCTTTGAGTTGCATTTCAAAAGGTCAAGTTTGTAGATTGGGTCCAACCAAGTTAATTTTCTGCTAAAACAAAAGGTAAGTCAACATGCTTGGGAGGAATATAACAATTTAGAGTCTCAGCAACACAACATTCACAATACTCATACTGAAAAGATAAATGTGATTGGCTCTTAAAAAAGAAGACTCTCAATAGAGACCAAGTTGAAATGATCAATAGATTGGCTACAGCAGAAAATTATTTTAAAGTATCTATTATATTTATGCATGGTGACATAAACAATGTTAATAATAAATGAAAAGATAAGAAGTGTCAACAAAAATTAATAGTCTTCAAAAGAAATTGATATTTTAGAATTTAAAAATCACATAACATTTGAAATGAAAATTCACTGGATAGACTTAAGTTATATTGGAAACAACAGAGGAAAGAGTCAGTAAATTTGAATATAGGTCAGTGTAAAGGATCCAATCTGAAGAACAGACAAATGAAAGATTGAAAAAATGAACAGCCTCAAACATCTGTGGGGAAATATTAAAAGATCTGGAAGGAAGTGGAAATGTTAGTCGCTGTTATGTCTGATAATTTGTGACCCCATGGGCTAGGTTCCTCTGTCCATAGAATTCTCCCAGCAGGAATACTGGAGTGAGTTGCCATTTCGTTCTCCAGTGTATCTTCCCAACCCAGGGATCAAACTCAGCTCTGTTCCGTTTCAGGCAGATTCTTTACCATCTGAGCCACCATTGAGGAAGCCCTAATCTATGTTTAATTGGAGTTCCAGGAGAAGAGGCAAAAAGGACTGGGGCATGCCTTTTTTTTCCTAAAGAAATAATGCCAACAAACATTTTAAATTTGGAGATAGATATATACTTACAGATTAAAGTTCAGTAAAACTCATCCAAAGTAAATATAAAGAACACCACATCCAGACATCCGAATATATCATAATCAGACTGTGAACAGAAAGATAAAGAAAGAATCTTGAAAGCAGGCAGAGGAGGCAACATATGACATGCAGGAAAATTATTGTTGATTTCTTTTCAGAAACAATGAATTTCAGAAGACGCTGAAGCAACATTTTTTAGTACTTAAAGAAAAAATAAAAACTATCAAATCAGAATCCCTTAAAAATACCTTTCAAAAATTAAGATTAATTAAATGCATTTTTAATAGAAGAAAGCTAAGAGAATTCATTGAATAGCTGTTCACTCCAAGAAATGCTAAAGGAAGTGCCCCGGGTTGGAGGAAAATGATACCAGTTGGTAACTCAATTCTTCAGGAAAGAAGAAGGACATTGGCAATGGTGAATATTTGGGTGACTATAAAATACAATTTTAACTTAATTAAAAAAAATAATGTCAGTTTAGCCTTCTATATAATTCTTGACACTTTTAGATTCTTAATAATTGGGAGTTGAATGAGAAAACGGGGGTGGGTGAAGGGAAAGTCACACTGAAGGGGAAAAAAAGGCATGATCTTGGCCACTTTGATTCTAACATAGAGTATGTTATTCAGACTCAGGCATGGTGATTTTATGATGTCAAGAGTCATTTAAAAATCAGATTATGAATGTCTGCTAAATGCAAGGAAGTTTGCAGGTGTTAAATCATGATATTGAGCCTGGCCTTGGCATAGAAATCACATATTCAAAAAAGATGAGTGGGACTTCCCTGGTGGCCCAGTGGTTAAGACTCCATGCTCCTGAGGCAGGGGGCATGAGTTCGATTCCTGGTCAGGGAACTAAGATCCCACATGCTGCATGGCATGGAGAAAAAACAACAGAAGACTAATGGGAGTTTAATGAATGAACTTCTTATAAGGCATGGGAAACCAACAAGGAACTGACAAGTGCCCCAAAGCTAGCAACAAGGGGATGGACATCTTCATGCCTAAACCACTCCTCTGGGGAAAAGTGAAGAAAGTAGATGCCAAGCCTGCTGAGAGCTATAGCTGTATAGTAAGAAAGCCTGATGGACGACATGACCTTGGACAGAGGGACTCCGCCATACCATTGAGCACTAGACTCTATGACGTCATAATCTAGTAAGAAGGAGACCTGGGAGTAAATACCATGATGCCTCTCCCCTCTTCTCACAAGACCTCCTACTGGCCTCCCAGTTCCTATCATTGGCTCAATTCAATGAGGGTCTAGAAAGCAAGGAAGTCCAATTGCTGCAGATACTTCATACTTGTAGCCTCTTTGTATTTTAGTGCACAAAGCAAGATGGAGATGCAAGAGGCTGGTTCTTGATGACAAATGGAGGTTAACAAGAATGGGGCAAACAAAGTCCCTAATCTTGGATTTTGTGGTCTCACAGTAAATAACAAGGCAATAAGCAACCACTCAAGTAACTGCGTGTAGAAGGATCTCTGTTGAGCTATTCTATAACCAATGTTGATTCCCTAAATATGAACATTTTCAAGATGGAGTCAAGCAAGGTTTGACCTCACATCTTCTCCAACCTAGATGGAGACAGCCTGAGAAAAATAAAAAGTATTTGCCTGAGATTATGTAGGTAGTTTATTCTCATGGGAAACCCCATGGGCAGAGGAGCCTGGCGGGCTGCAGTCCATGAGGTCGCAAAAAGTCGGACACGAATGAGCAACTAAACAACAGCAACATGTGGGTGGTTATTGTGAGAATCAGGTTTGGAACTGGCTTTACTGCATCTCACTTAGCCAGCATCCTATTCAAGTGGAAGTGAAGTCGCTCAGTCATGTCCGGCTCTTTGCAACCCCAAGGACTGTAGCCTACCATGCTCCTCTGTCCATGGGATTTTCCAGGCAAGAGTACTGGAGTGGGTTGCCACTTCCTTCTCCAGAGGATCTTCCTCACCCAGGGATTGAACCCAGGTCTCCCACATTATAAGCAGACACTTTACCATCTGAGCCACCAGGAAAGTCCAAAGCATCCTATTCACTATGACTTTAAACATAGACATGTAGGCATTTTATTCTTGTTGCCAGAAAAAAAAAAATTCTTTGCATCCTAGGTTTAGGTTGATTTGCCATTTATGGTATATTTCTTCAAGGAGCTTCAATGCCTATCTGCTTCCCAGGCTAGAACACACAGAAAACTTTAAATGTGATTTTTTAAATTGGAATATAATTGCTTTGCAACATTGTGTTAGTTTCTCCTGTACAACATTGTGAACCAGGTATTTGTATACATACATCTCCTCCCTCTTGAGCCCCCGAGGCTCAAGATGGCCCTCTAGGTCATCACAGAGCACCAAGCTGGGCTCCCTGTGCTATTCAGCAACTTCCCACTTACTATTTTTTCTTAAAATCACTAATACTGTCCTAATAGGAACAATGCACTGAGTCCTTTTAAAATACCAAACATGATGGAAAAACACCTTTAAAAAGCTTTGGTTTTGTATGACAAAACCCACTGAAATGTTGTGAAGTAATTAGCCTCCAACTAATAAAAAATAAATAAATAAATAAAATTTAAAAAAATAAAAAAATTAAAAAATTTAAAAAAAAAGCTTTGGTTTATTAAATTCTTTTTGCTACCCTTTCAACTGTAGCCCACCAGGCTCCTCTGTCCGTGGAATTTCCCAGGCAAGAATACTGGAGTGGGTTGCCATTCCCTTCTCCAGGGGATCTTCCTGACCCAGGGATCAAACCTGGGTCTCCTGCATTGCAGGCAGATTCTTTATCATCTGAACAACCAGGGAAACCCTCTTTACTTTCATTGAATCCTTATGTGGTGGGTAATATTCCCCCCATTTTACAGATGACAAAGCTGAAGCATCAGGCAATGACGTGGGGCTCTCCATCTCTCACATTATTAAGCTGGGGGACAGCAGAAGTTGAACCTCTGTAATCAAAATCTTGTGCTATAAACCATTCTATCACCATGGGGATAAGTGAACTGAAGCTACTCCTGACCTTTCTGGCTGGTGACATATTAGCACTGGGTTGGCAGAGTGGGAGCCAATTCATAATTTATCTCAGAAAAAAAAAAATAAAACAAAAACACACTTCGTCCATCTTAACTGCTGACAACTGAACCCTTTAGCAGCACCAGGGGGAATGAAGTGGGAAGAAAAATGGCATATCTGTGAATACTACATTATCTTCAGGTCCACTAACTGGATTTTTCTTTTCAGAGATAAAATATTTGCAAGAGTTCTGTCTGGATCGGCAGCATGCCAGGGCCAGTTGAACTTTTCCACCAAACCTTTTGGGTTCATCCAAGCCTCCTCATTTCTCAGGAAAGCCTGTTGATGTGAAAGAGCATGACTGTTAGAATTTACATATGTATTGGAAGATTCTGACTTCTCCATGGGCTTCCTTCTGGTCTTCCACTTAGGCAGAAAGTAGGAATACTTAATCTTGGTTACTGTATCATATTTCAGTACCATCCAGAAGTCTTCCAGGCAACATTCAGAAAGATCAACCCAAGCAGCCAAGAGAAATGTTTCCTGTCACTGATAAAATCAGTTCATTTCAGTCACTCAGTCGTGTCTGACTCTTTGCGACCCCGTGGACTGCAGCACACCAGGCCTCCCTGTCCATAAAGTACATAAAGTACAGCACACCAACTCCATCCCAGTATTTGAACAAGCAGAGGCCACCAGAAACTGAACCATAAGCTCCATTAAATAATTAATCTGTCATTCAAAGGGACTCATCAGGGAAACAGAACAATTTTAGCATTAACCTTTGTGGTTAACCATGGGTGGCTCAATTGGTAAAGAATCTGCCTGCAATGTAGGAGACCAGAGTTGGATCCCTAAGTCAGGAAGATCCCCAGGAGAAGGGAATAGCTGCCTACTCCAGTATCCTTGCCTGGAGAATCCCACGGACAGAGGAGCCTGGCAGACTATAGTCCATGGGGTCGCAAAGGGTCAGAAACCACTGAGCGACTTTCACTTCCACTTTCACTGTGGTTGGTAAGGTGTCCATTTCTATGGCACAGTAGATAGTCTGTCTGCAAGATTGTTCCATCACCAGGCTTTAATCAGTTGAGGGAGAAAGGTCTACTTTATTATCAAAGGACAGTCGAAGAAAAGTGACAGTTCTGCAGATCATTATGAATGATACTTTGTTCAAAGAGACTATTCACTGCCTCCTTTTATAGCCAGCATGGCTTTCAAGACATTTTTAATTCATGGAGAACATGTCTTGATTAAAGCAGATTTAAATCTAAATAAAAGATATCTAAATGACAAGATAAGTGGTTTGGTTGTCCATTTGTTAGGCATTCTATAGTCTCAGAAAGCCAGAATAGAAAAATTAACTTGGTTTCAAAGTTCTAACATTTACCCATAATGTAACTGATGAGAAAAGAAATACTATGAGAAGGCAACAGAATTCCTAATTAGTCCCTCCTCCACTTGAAAAAATTATGTAATATTTCATGAATAAATAAACTGTATTATGACACTGCTATATATAAAAGAGATAATCAACAAGGACCTACTATATGGCACAGGCAATTTTACGCAATATTCTGTAATGACTTATATGGGGAAAGAATCTGAAAGACAAGGAGTATGAACATATGTATGCCTGAACCGCTTTATGCTATACAACTGAAATTAACACGACGTTGTAAATCAACTCTCCCCCAACATAAAATAAAAATTAAATTAGAAAATAAAGTATGTCATGGATTTTTAAGTTACTGAAATAATGTATAACAGTGCACCAATCAGTTAACAAAGAGGAAAGGATGTTACCAATATTTCAGAAATAGGTATCCCACCTATATTAAGCCTAAAGATAAGTATCTCCTGAATTCTGTGGATATTATCTCTTAGCTGTTCTATGAAGTTTTACTGAGTGTATCATTTACTCTCCAGGTTTGGGAGCCTTATATAATTAAAATCATACTGTACATATTCTTTTCATATTTGTTCTTGTTTTACTTTGCACTCAAAGTATTTTGTGAGATTTTTGGGCTTCCCAGGTGACTTGGAGGTAAAGAATCTACTTGCCAGTGCAGGAGTTGTAAGAGACTTGAGTTGGATCCTTGGGTGGGGAAGATCCCCTGGAGGAGGAAATGGCAATCCATTCCAGTATTCTTGCCTGGGAAATCGTATGGACAGAGGAGCCTGGAGGGTTACAGTCCATGGGGTCACACAGAGTTGGACATGACTGAGTGAGCATGAATGCACGTTTATGTTGTATATAAATATTGTTTCTTTATTTAGCCTCTGCATGGTATTCTCATATATATATATATATATATATGCCAAATACATTTACCTGTTTTCCTGTTGTTGGACTTGTTGGATGTTTTCAGGTTTTTTTTTTTTTAATGTTCTTCTGGAAACAAAGTTGCTAACTATATTTAAGAGGTTATCTAGGCTATACATGTTTTAAACTACAGTTGATCCATGAACAATTCAGGGGTTAGGGGTACTGACCCTCTGTGCAATCGAAAATCAGTGTTTAACTTCTCATCAGCTGCCCATACCCTCGGTTCTGCAGCATTGACGGTTCCTCCACATCCACAGATCCGACGAATCTCGGATCATATAGGACTATAGTATTGACTGTTGAAAAGAGTCCACCTATAAGTGGACCCATGCAGTTCAAAGCCATGTTGCTCAAGAGCTGCTGGCATATAAAATAATGACTACAGTCTTCTCGGCTTCCCCAGTGGCTCCGTGGTAAAGAATCCACCTGCAATGCAGGAGACCCTGCTTCGATTCCTGGGTCGGGAAGATCCGCTGGAGAAGGGATGACCCACTCCAGTATTCTTGGGCTTCCTTGGTGGCTCAGCTGGTAAAGAATCCGCCTGCAATGTGGGAGACCTGGGCTCCGTCCTTCTGCTAATGCAGAAGATGGAAGAGACACAGGTTCAATCTCTGGGTCGGGAAGATCTCCTGGAGGAGGAAATGGCAACCCACTTCAGTAATCTTGCCTGCAAAATTCCATGGACAGAGGAGCCTAGCAGGCTACAGTCTGTGGGGTCACAAAGAGCCGGGAGTGACTGAGCCACTGAACATGCATGCATGTTCTTGGGGAATTTTTACTGTGTACTGATTTTCTGCAGGGTTGAGTCTTTACTGAGTCTTGGGGAATTTTTACTGTGTACTAATTTTCTGCGGGGTTTCTGTGGTGCTGACAACCTCGCCCCGTTTGTGGTTTGCATTGAGTTTTTTATGTTGGCTTTGTATTTTGAGGATCAAAAGTTCTAAATTTGGGCATAGTCAAACATGTATCTTTTTCTCTGTGGCTTTGTGTCTTGATTAAGAAATTCTACTTTATTCAGATGTTATAGAGACCTTCTTTTTTACTTTTTACTCTGAAAGTTTAAAAATTGAGTCTCATATTTAAATATTTAATTCTTCTTAAAAATGAAAAGTAAAGATATCCCCCCTTTCTCTTTCATTCTCTGAGTGTATTAACCAGTGTGCTGACAGGGTTTATTAAAGAGCCTCCCTTTATCTATTCTATTTCAGAAACAAAATTCTCATATCTATGTACTGTTCCTACAGACACTTTTCTCTCTTCTTTCTTCTGATCCATTGCTCTGTGCCTCCCTTTGTCACACCCACACTGTCTTGATTATTATACTTTTTTATGAACTCTAATTGGATTTGACAGTTATTCCACCATTTCATTTTTCTAGCTATTTTTCTGGCTATTTTTGATCCCTCATTCTTTCTTATAAGGGCTTCCCTGGTGTCTCAAAAGGTAAACCATCTGCCTGCAATGTGGGAGGCCCGGGTTTGATCCCTGGGTTGGGAAGATCCCCTGGAGAAGGAAATGGCAACCCACTCCAGTATTCTTGCCTGGAAAATCCTATGGACGGAGGAACCTGGTAGGCTACAGTCCATGATGTCCCAAAGAGTCAGACATGACTGAACGACTTCACTTTCTTTCCTTCTTATAAATTTTAGATTTTAAATATTTTTGCAGTTACTCTAAAATCAGAGCAGACATACTTAATAAAGTCTAAAGTGTATCTCTCTTTAACTTCTGACTAAATATTATACAAAACTTAGAATTTTTTAGCTTGAATCACCATCCCCTCAGTTTATAGTGCATTAGTATAGCTTTATCCAGTACTTTAGTTCAATTGTATTCATATTTTAACTCTTATTTTAGTTCAGTCACTCAGTCGTGTCTGACTCTTTGTATCCCCATGGACTGCAGCACACCAGGCCTCCCTGTCCATCACCAACTCCCAGAGTTTACTCAAACTCATGTCCATTGAGTCGGTGATGCCATCCAACCATCTCATCCTCTTCATCCCCTTCTCCTCCCACCTTCAATCTTTCCCAGCATCAGGGTCTTTTACATTGAATCAGTTCTTCACATCAGGTGGCCAAAGCATTGAAGTTTCAGCTTCAGCATCAGTCCTTCCAATGAATATTCAGGGCTGATTTCCTTTAGGATGGACTGGTTTGATCTCCTTGCTGCCCAAGGGACTCTCAAGAGTCTTTTCCAACACCACAGTTCAAAAGCATCAATTCTTTGGTGCTCAGCTTTCTTTATGGTCCAACTCTCACATCCATACATGACTACTGAAAAAGCCATAGCTTTGACTAGACAGACCTTTGTCAGCAAAGTAATGTCTCTGCTTTTTAATATGCTGTCTAGGTTGGTCATAGGTTTTCTTTCAAAGAGCAAGCGTCTTTTAATTTCATAACTTCAGTCACCATCTGCAGTGATTTTGGAGCCCCGCAAAATAAAATCTCTCACTGTTTCCATTGTTTCCCCATCCATTTTCCATGAAGTGATGGGACCAGATGCCATGATCTTAGTTTTCTGAACGTTGAGTTTTTTTTTTTTTTTGAACGTTGAGTTTTAAGCCAGCTTTTTCACTCTCCTCTTTCACTTTCATCAAGAGGCTCTTTAGTTCTTCTTCACTTTATGCCATAAGGGTGGTGTCATCTGCGTATCTGAGGTATTTGATATTTCTCCCAGCAATCTTGATTCCAGCTTGTGCTTCATCCAGCCCAGCATTTTGCATGATGTACTCTGCATATAAGTTAAATAATAAGGGTGACAATATACAGCCTTGACGTACGCCTTTCCCAATTAGCAGCCAATCTGCTATTGCATGTCCATTTTAACTCTACAAAAGTATATCATTTGATTCATTTTATAGTGACAATATTGTTCATGTATTTGTTATTTTTTTGATGATCACTCTTTCCTGCATCTCAGACCTTGCTTCTAGAATCAAGGGAACTGTGAAGACAGAGAAATCTCACTTTTACCTGCTTTATTTGTTCATTCATTTTACAAATATTTATCCAGAACTTAATGGATCAAGTGCTGTACTAGATATTAGAAAATGAATTAGGAGCAAACGACCCAATTCCTCTTCAAAGTTGCCTTCTGGAAAGAATTGAGTTATATAGTCACACAGACAAAAGCTTATAAACTGTGATAAGTCTTCTGGAGGAATGATACCTGGGTTATGGGGTATATGATTGGGGTAGGGTCTTACCTGGTTGGGGGCTCAGAAAAAGGTAGACTGATATGAAATCTCAAAAGACACATCTAAGTGAAGGGAGGAGGAGGGAGTGTACAAAACTTGAGGGACGGGAAGAAAAGCTGGGGTCATTTCCAACAGAGCAAACAATGTTCCAAGAGAAGAGAGGTAGTGTGGCATATTGGGCGAACTTAAAGCAGTCCCTGTGGGTGGTACCCTTGTGGGAAGGGGAAGGGGCCACATGGAAAGGAAGTGACCATCCTACATCTAAACTTCAGTCCTTAATCCCCAAACTTCCCTTTCAGGTTCACACAATTCTCATTTTACTAACAAGGCATCTGACATTCAGAAATCTTAAGCATCTTGTCTACATTAGCAACTGACCAACCTGAGCTCTGAATCTCTTCATCCCATTCCCAAAACCCATTTCCTTTTCTTCTGTCTCTATCATGCCCCTCCCCAAGATGAAGATCTTGGACTTCATGGGGGAGATATCAATGGTGGCTGATCTAAGAAGGAGCCAGATAGAAGGATTTTATGTTCTTTTCTTTAGTTGCTTTTTACTTTTTGTGTTTAAGCAAAATTCAACTGGCAAAGGTGGGCAGGAATCCCCCCTCTTCGTTTGCCCTTCTGCTAAATGGCTTCTCACACCTGAAATCATTTTCTCCCCGGGTGGCTATTCTATCATGTCCCTCAACTCATTGACCTTCTCCAGCAAATCAACCCTAATTATCTGAGACAATGTAATAACACTGTCCTCTCCAATCAGAGCAAATAGGCGACTAGTCCCAATCCCTCAGCAGTGGGTGTCTCTGGCAGACAGAAACAAAATCAATACACTGGTAAAGCAGCCAATGAAGCAAAATTAATACTTTGGTAAAGCAGCCAGTGAAATCCACAAAATTATGCAGCTTCCTAAGCTGTGAGACATCTTAGAAAGAAAAGCAGAATTGCCCAAAGGGCTGCCATTTATGGTTTTTAGTCACTAATATAAAAGCTATCTTGGAATCAAGTAACCATTCTAGTTTCACTTCTGTATTTGCAGATGAACATTGTAAAAATACATCAGTGGGGACTTCTCTGGGAGTCCAGAGGCTCAAACCCCATGCTCTCAATATAAGAGGCTGAGTTCGATCCCTGATCAGGGAAGTAGATCCCTCATGCCAAAGCTAAGAGTTCGCATGCCACAACTAAAGATTCTGCATGCTGCAATGAAGACCCAGCACAGCCAAAATATTTTTTTTTTATAAAAGAAACTTTAGAAAAATAAGTAAAATGCATCCATGATCATTGTTATTATAAAATTAGTATCATCACCACGTAAGATGCAAATATACAAAAACTTGAAAAGAAAAAAAAATTGTTTTCTTATCAAGCACAAGTTCTTGTTTATCTCCTGATTATTATAATCACCCATTGTAAATATATAATTTTGCAATATAGGTTTTTCATTCAACATTATGTAGTATGTACAGGGCTTCCCGGGTGGATCAGTGGTAAAGAACCCACCTGTCAATGCAGGAGATGCAGATGTGAGTTTGATCCCTGGGTTGGGAAGATCCCTGGAGGAGGAAATTGCAACCCACTCCAGTATTCTCGCCTGGAGAATCCCCACGGACAGAGGAGCTGGGCGGGCTACAATCCATGGGGTCACAAAGAGTTGGACATGGCTGAGTGACTGAGCATGCGGGCACTCAGCATGTAGATAAATATATAGTGGACATAATTACATGACATCACATACTTTTCAAAAAAATTTCAAACCTCTGCATAATGTGCCATCAAGCTGGCAAACAGGGTACATTACCTTCTTCCTAAAATTGGGAATCTAGAGATTTTCCAAGGTTTTGTTCTAATAAGCAGGCTAACACTGAATGCCCTTACATACTAATTGCATTTTATTTTTTTTATCATAATTCAAACAGTTCATGTCTGAATGGAGTTAGGCATTAAGAAACCACTTCCCTGCCCAATAATTTAATAGTCGTTGACATACTATACAGGGCATTAACATTCCCATCTTTGAAACGGGAATGACACTGTCCATGATGGCAGAATTGCTGGGTAAATCCCTCCATGCTGAAGGAAACACTCTGTGTAGGTGAATGTTAGTGTAAATGAAAGTTATTAAGACTTTATCCCAGGGCTTCCTGGTAGCTCCAACGCAAGAGACAAGGGTTTGATCCCTGACCCAGGAAGATCCCACATGCCTCGGAGCAACTAAGCCTGTGCTCCATGATTGCTGAGCCTGTTCTCTAGGGCCAGGGAGCTGCTACTGATGAGCCCACATGGGCTACTGAAGCCCATGGGCCTAGAGACCATGCTCTGCAACAGAAGATGCCGTTTCAACGAGAAAGCCCAAGCACCACAGCTAGAGCGTAGCCTCCACTCGCTGCAGCTGGAGAAAAGTTCACACAGCAACAAAGACCCAGCACAGCCAAAAAATATAAATAAATAAAATTATTTTTTTTAAAAGATTTTTATCCCAAAGACAGATAATTCTCATGCTTATGGGGCTGTAATACATATTACAGAAGAAATTCGAAGTTAAAAAAAAAAAAGTTAATTCTGTCTGAATAGGTGCTATATTAATAATAATAAATGATAATTCTAGATTGCCAGATTTAGGGTAATTATTTTAATTATATGTTTCACCATCTGGCTGACAGTCCTGGGTGTTTAAACAAGTTTTCAATTAGTATTTTGAGGAAGTGCCAAGAACATTTTTCTCTGAGCGTTCAGTTCCTTGCGCTTCTTTCATAATAATTTCCGTTTGTTTTCCCTTTTAATTTTAGGGTTTAGAAGACCTGTACCTCTTGCAGAGTGAATGTAGTGACAGTGACGGCAAAGACAGCAATGTGGGGATGAATCTGGCTCTGTTACCCTCAGAGGTAAGAGTTAGACTTCTTGCTGTCTCCGTTTCGTTATGTGTCAGGTAGAATAGGATGCACCCTGCAGAGTAAAAATACCATAGGACAAAGCCTATCACAGTCTGGCTCCATGCCTGGCACATAGGAGAAGTTCTATACGAATCATCTCCTAGGAACAATGGCAAGAACAATGTCTTGAAGATTGCAGAGATATTCTTGGGTTCACATCTATGCGCATCTTCACACCATCCCTACAAGCTGCCTTCCTTTGACAGAGAGGTTGAGTCATGCAGTCTGTGATACTCAGTGTTCAGATTCTAAGTCTCCTTTTTTTTCCTCTTGGAGTTCTCTGATAGCTCAGTTGGTAAAGAATCTGCCTGCAATGCAGGAGACCCCAGTTCAATTCCTGCGTTGGGAAGATCCTCTGGAGAAGGGATAGGCTACCCACTCCAATATTGCTGGGCTTCCCTTGTGGCTCAGCTGGTAAAGAATCTGCCTGCAATGTGGGAGACCTGGGTTTGATCCCTGGGTTGGGAAGATCCCCTGGAGAAGGGAACAGCTACCCACTCTGGTGTTCTGGCCTGGAGAATTCCATGGACAGTATAGTCTACGGGATCGCAAAGAGTTGGACATGACTGAGTGACTTTCATTTTCACTGTTTTTTTTTTTTTTTTCTTCTCTCTTACTGAACACTGGGAGTTTCCCAATGTAATCGGTTCCTACCAGAGATCTTCCTGAGAACTTGTCTGGAAAAAAACAATGTAAACAAATCAGAAAGAACTCCCAATGGCTTACATTCATGTGTGCACCATACGAGGTGTTAGTTTATTGAATTGTCTCAAATACTATGTGCTTTAGTCTTCACTCTTATTCGTCACTTATGAAAAGGATTTTGAATGCAGAACTATGACTCTGCATGCATGCTAAGTCACTTTAGTCAAATCAGACTCTTTGCAACCCTGTGAACTGTAGCCCATAAGCCTCCTCTGTCCATAGGATTCTTCAGGTGAGATTAATGGAGTCGGTTCAGTTCAGTCACTCAGTCGTGTCTGACTCTTTGCGACCCCATGGACTACAGCACGCCAGACTTCCCTGTCCATCACCAACTCCCAGAGCTTGCTCCAATTCACGTCCATCGAGTTGATGCTGCCATCCAACCATCTCATCCCCTGTCATCCCCTTCTCTTCCTGCCTTCAGTCTTTCCCAGCATCAGAGTCTTTTCCAGTGGGTTGCCATGCCCTACCTCCAGGGGATCTTCCTGACCCAGGGTTCGAACCCACGTCTTGTATGTCTCCTGCATTGTCTGGCAGGTTCTTTATGACTAACGTCACCTGGAATGCTCTATCTGACTCTGAGCCTGTATTTTATTTTGTTACAAGTGCTTAAAAGAAGTCAAAAATAAGGATCATGGATAAAGGGTGGATCCGTGAAATCCAAGTATGAATGTGTTTCTTTGCCTTAATTTCTTTGGGGCACAATAGAAGATGTCACTTGTAGGTACTTGGCAAAAAGCCATGATCACCTTGTGAGATACAGGTGATGAAGATATCTGAAAGTGCTTGCAAAAGATTTCCTGTAAGTCTAGCCCTGAGTTGGAAATGCAAAGCTGAACCTCTTCTCAGACCAGGGAGGGAATGATGGCAACAGGGCATCATTGCCTTTCTCTTGATAGCAAGTGATTTGCAATCTGAAAGTGAAGTTGGACTGGAAAGGGAGAGAGAGATAACAAGGGGAAAAAATATTCAATTTGAAGTTGCCTTCAAGGAAAAATGTCACCCGGAAAATGATTTTATCAGGTTTGAAATGCAAATGCAATAAAATCCCTGACATATTTGGATTGGTAAAATAATATTTTTCAGGATTGGGTGAAGAGAGGATTTTCGTGTGGGGGAAGTTGTGTGTAGATATGACTGGCTAGAGTTAGACTATAAAGATCATGTCTCAGAAAACAGAAGTTCTAACCTTGGGTACTGATTGTATAAAAAATAAAACAATTAGCTGTAACCAAACATGTCTCTATGGCCATATCCCCACTTTTATATTACAAGGAGATTGTATATATATATAGGAAGGTCTCAGAGCAATACAGTCTATATTTCTATATATCCCCCTGTAAAAATTCCATGGACAGAGGGGCCTGATGGGCTACAATCCATGGGTTTCCCAAAGAGTTGGACACAAGTGAGCATGAGATGGGGGGATAGAATAGACGATTTGGGGGTTCATCCCAGTGTTCCCCTTTTCTAATGCTTTTCTGCCACTCACAGGTGGGCTTCTGTTCCCACATGTGTATGGAAGAGTGGATATGTATATGTCACATGTGTATCAAAGGATGACTGTGTATGTATCACATGTGTGATATCACATTCCCTTCTCCCCTAGAGTCAGCTGCCTTAGGAGTAAAACCTCACCCAATAGGACCAGCTGAATTGTCAACCCAAGAGGTGATCACTTGGGACCAAGGAGCTGTGAAGGTAAATATGGCTCCTCAGAGAGCAAGATAAAACAGGCAGCAGGAGCAGAGAGCATGAGAAACAGGGCAGAGGCCCCACGGAACCCTCCAGAACGGAGAGCCAGCCTTAGCTGACGACACCCTTCCAGTGCCAGGCTGGCCTCTCTTGGCACCTGGCTCTGTCCACGCCGAGCATCTCCACGGTTTCCTCATCTTTGCCTAATTCTGCTGAGATGGGAAAGGTCTTGACTTGATGCAATGCTACCCGTGTTGAATGGTGCCTCAGTGAATCTCAAGGGATAAGTGGAATAACAGCATGATGATATTTATTGCTAATATTGAATATAAACTGTACTTTTAAAATTTTATTTATTTACTCTTTATCTGACTATGATGGGTCTTCATTGCTGTGTGTCGGCTTACTCTAGTTGTGGTGAGCAGGGGCTACTCTCTAGTTGTGGTGTACGGGCTTCTCGTTGTAGCTTCTCTTGTTGCGGAGTACAGGCTCTACGGCACAGGCTTCTGTAGTTGTAGGCGACTCAGGAGTTGGGGTGCACACAGATTTACTTGCTCTGTAGCATGTAAAATCTTCCCAGACCAGGGATTGAACCCACGTCCCCTCTATTGGCATGTGTGTGTGCCACGTGGCTTAGTTGTATCTGACTCTCTGCGACCCTTTGGACTGTAGCCCGCCAGGCTTCTCTATCCATGGAATTCTGTGGGCAAGAATATTGGAGTGGGTTGCCATCCCCTCCTCCAGGGGATCTTCCAGACCCAGGAATCAAACCTACATCTCCTGTGTCTCCTGCATTGCAGGTGAATTCTTTACCCATAGATCCATCAGGAAGACAGGTGGATTCTTCCCACCAGGGAAGTCCTAAACTTTACATTTGCTTAATATTCCTGGGTCTCTAGCAGATCCAGATAGCTACTGCTCTCTGCCTTCCTTCTACTTAACAGTTGTGTAGACGGATTTTAAAAGTAGAGCTTCCTGTGAAAATCCTGCACAGATCCAAGGACAAATAAATATTTTGGTATGGTGTTTCAGCTGGTAAAGAATCTGCTTGCAGTGCCGGAGACCCAGGTCCAATTCCAGGGTCGGGAAGATCCCCTGTAGAAGGGAATGGCTACCCACTCCAGTATTCTTGCCTGGAGAATTCCATGGACAGAGGAGCCTGGAGGGCTACAGTCTATGTGGTTGCAAAGAGTCAGACCCAACTGAGCGACTGGTACTTTCACTGTTTCACATACCGAAACACCAGGTTGAGTAAGTCTGTGTTTGGAGATCATTAACGAATGAGACCCGTGGGCAACAGGTTCATGACCCAAAATGTATGACTGGCAAGTGCCAGAGTCAGGACTGCAGTCATTTTTGAATCTGACTTTGAAGCTTGAGTGCTATGTGATTCTGTGTTAAACAAAATGGCCAAGATACTCTAGATAGATTAAATAGATAGACAGAGAAAATGGATGGATAGATGAATGGATGAACACAGAGATAGACAGATAGATGGGAAGCTAGAGCAAATGGATGGATAGATGGTTGAATGAATGGATCGATAGATAAGATAGGGAAAATGGATGGCTGGATGGATAGATGGATGGATGAACCTAGATATATTAATATATAGATAGATAAATATGATAGAGATAGAGATGTAGGTACAGATATGTAGGTACAAGGGGGGAGCATCCAGAAGTTTTCACAGACACTGATTTGTGTGGCAATATCAACAGAGCTAGGGATGACAACAAAAAAACAAAGCAAAACCGAGGACCTCAATGTAATAATAGTGAGTTATATTAAGTGGGGAAATGAGAGGAATGAGAGAAATGAGGTACTTGGTGTGCAAGGACCCACAAAGCCTGCAAAACGGTATGGTCTTGGCAATCAGAGATAGCTGAGCTCCGATGCCAGCCCTGCTGGGTACTGTTACATAAACTTGGGTGAACAAGTGATCTAATCTCTTCAAGCCCCAATTTCTTCATGAATACAATGAATCTAATAAAATAACAACTCATGAGCTCCTTATGAGAAACGGCTGAGATAACTTAAAGTAAATGCACATAAAACATCTGTTTAGCTCCTTTTTAACGTTCAAGGCAGACGGATGGGCGGGAGGGAACCATAAGCTTGCCTTGTCATCCGCTCACCTGCCTATTGTCATTCTCAAGGAAAATGGGGCTGGAATAATGAAAGAGTGCTTGGTGTAGAATTGAGGATAACTGAGGTAAAGAAACTAGCCCTTTCCCCTAAATTTGCTGTTGGCTCATGTTCATTCAGGATTCCCTGGTGGCGCAGACAGTAAACCCTCTGCCTACAATGCGGGAAACCCAGGTTCAATCCCTAGGTCAGGAAGATCCCCTGGAGAAGGAAATGGCAACCCACTCCAGTACTCTCGCCTGGAAAATTCCATGGATGGAGGAGCCTTGTGGGCTACAGTCCATGGGGTCGCAAAGAGTCGGACAGGACTGAGGAATTTCACTGTTTCTTTCATGTTAATTCATTCATTTAGCAAGTGTTCTATTGTGTCACTACTATATTCTACACATGGTATTAGGTCCAGTGGATTCATTGGTAGAAAAGATAAGGACTAGTTAAAAAAAATTATGGAAATATAATTTCTTTACAAAGTTGTGTTAATTTCTACAGTATAGCAAAGCGAATCAGATATATGTATACATTTTGTTGCTTAGTGGCTAACTTGTGTCCGACTCTTTCATGACCCTATGGACTGTAGTCTTCCAGGCCCCTCTGTCCATGGGATTTCCCAGGCAAGAATACTGGAGTGGGTTACCATGCCCTCTTCCAGGGGATCTTCCCTACCCAGGAACTGAACACAGTCTCCTGCACTGCAGGCAGATTCTTTACCACTGAGCCACCTGGGAAGCCCATCCACACACATATATCCCCTCTATTTTGAATTTCCTTCACCACGGAGCACTGAGTGGGTTTTAAGCTTCGTGAGCACAAGAATAGTGCTTATATCGCAGATAAGGACCATTTTTGTGCTCATGAAACTTCTAATTTACTAGGATGGAGGAGACTCACTCTGACTTAGTAAATACACAAGTGATGAATGTTCTGAAAAGTGACGGACACAATGTGACATCTTTTCCAGGGAGATGCAAAAAGTCTGCAGAGTCAGGAAATATTTCTAGAAGCAGGCGATTTTTTTTTTAATCCAACCCCTGAAAAATGAATTCATTCATCTCAGTGGTAAGGCATGGGGAGAGAGGAAAAGGCCAGATCATTGGAGGAATAAGAATGAGTTTGGCACATCTAGGGGGCCCTCAAAGAGTAGCCAAGTTTTCATTTTGCTAATTGAGTACATCTTTTAAAGCAGCTATTGAATATCATAATTTCATGGAAGAAAGGACATTTGAACACCAGGAAAATAAGGCGACAATGTTAGATTAATGTCAGCCCTTTGAATTGAATAAATTCAGAGTTATAAAATAGCCACTTCATTTGGCGTGTTTTTACTTAAAACTGTATCTGTGACCATTGTCGGTTTCCAAGAGCGGTATGGTGCATACGCAGTTGTGTCCGACTCTTTGCAACTCCATGGACTGTAGCCCGCCAGGCTCCTCTGTCCATGGAATTTGTCAGGCAAAATACTGGAGTGGGTTGCCACTTCCTGCTCCAGGGGATCTTCCTGACCCAGGGGTTGAACCTGCATCTTCTGCATCGTAGTCACATTCTGTACTACTGAGCCACCAGGGAAGATCTCCAAGAGACATAGAGAAGGGGCCAAACCATTCTTACTGAAATGAGGTTTTGGTTCCAAATGGATTTTTCTACCTGTGAGATGACCCAGCGAATGGATAAACAGCAAGGACTTTCATTCATTCATTCATTCAACAATACTTCTTGAGATATGTATATATATAAATATACACACACACATATATATATACCACACCATTTGCCTGGCTCTATCTTCTCTCTCTCTCTTTCTCTCTCTCTCTCTCTCTCTATATATATATATATATATAGTAGTAAATAAAGCCAAATTTTACATACTGCCTTCCCTCAAAGACATTTTTCTACCTCTCCCCTCAGGGATACAAATACATTTTATATATATATATAATCCATGTTTTATATACTTTGGCTAACTATCAAAATATAAAGAGTTGTAGAATGTTATAATGGAGAAGGAAATAGCAACCCACTGCAATATTCTTGCCTAGGAAATCACGTGGACAGAGGAGCCTGATGGGCTGCAGTTCATGGGGCCACAAAAGAGTCTAACACGACTTAACAACTAAACAACAACAGTGTTATAAACTTAGACAAATTGCACATACTATGCATATCATTTTGACATTGACTTGGTTCTCTCAAGATCCTACTTGGAGATCCATCCAGGCTCATACAAGGAGATCCAGTTGTTTGATTTCATCTTCTAGTCATCATTCTCTTTTGTGAATATGCCATATATATGTATCTGTTTCCCTCCTGGTGGGCATATGGATTGTTCTTTTCTAAGGGTTGAGGATATAAACATAGGGAAAAAGGGGGAAAGTAAAGTTCAGTCATTTAAACACCTGTTTTGTATTATTCTGGGACTGTGGACAGAAGGAAAGATGTAACACATTTCCAGTCTAGTAGGAGAGACAGGGAGATACACAATCACTGAATTTCCATTTTGGGGAGATTTATCTTGCAATATGTAGGGCATATGAGCAGAAGGGGTCATTGGAGACAAGGACACTCAGTAGGAAGGTCTGTGGTGAATGGCAGGGATCTGATCAGGTGCTGGAGAAGTCCAAATGAAAGAAGTGATGATGAACAGTAGGAGGTAATGTGGACATGAGACCAACATGGCTGATACAGGGAGGGTTTGTCTTTGCCCAAAGCCTCTGCTTGCCCACAAAGCTACATCTGTCCTGTCCGAGGAGACGAGGGTCACTTTATGGAGAGACCTGATGATTGGGATAAAATAGTGTAGTTCTCGGGGTTTCCCAAATGGCACAGTGGTGAAGAGTCGCTAAGTCATGTCCAGCTCTTTACAACCCCATGGACTGCAGCACACCCAGCTTCCCTGTCCTTCACCATCTCCTGGAGCTTGCTCAAACTCATGTCCATTGAGTTGATGATGCCATCCAGTCATCTCATCCTCTGTTGCCCCCTTCTCCTCTTGCCTTCAATCTTTCCCAGCATCAGGGTCTTTTCTAATGAGTCTGCTCTTCCCATCAGATGGCCAAAGTTTTGGAGCTTCAGCTTCAGCATCAGTCCTTCTAGTGAATATTCAGGGTTGATTTCCTTTAGGATTGACTGGTTTGATCTCCTTGCTCTCCAGGGGATTCTCAAGTGTCTTCTCCAACACCACAGTTCGAAAGCATCAATTCTTTGGTGCTCAGCCTTCTTTATGGTCCAACTCTCACATCTGTACATGACAACTGGAATAAACATAGCTTTGACTATATGGACCTTTTTCGGCAAAGTGATGTCTCTGCTTTTTAATATGCTTTCTAGATTTGTCACAACTTTTGTTCCGAGAAGCAAGCATCTTTTAATTTCATGGCTGCAGTCACCATCCGCAGTGATTTTGGAGCCCAAGAAAATAAAATCTGCCACTGTTTCCATTTTTTTCTGCATCTGTTTGCCATGAAGTGATGAGACTGGATGCCATGATCTTAGTTTATTGAATGTTGAGTTTTAAGCCAGCTTTCTCACTCTCTTCTTTCACCTTCACCAAAAGGCTCTTTAGTTCCTCTTCACTCTCTGCCATTAGGGCTCAACGAGATGGTTCCTACATGATCAGCATGGACCTGAGTTTCAATCCTCTCACAGCAATCCCCGAAGGCAGGTGGTGTGAGCGCTATTATGCCCATCTTCTGAAGGAGTAAAGCAAGGCAGAGAGAGCTTAGAGTCACACACCCAGTAAGCAGCAGAGTGAGCTAGGAAGTGAGCCCTGTCAGCATGGCTCAAGGACCACACTCTCAACTCATGTTCTAAATCAGAGCTCATGGCCCAGGGCTCAGCACAGGTGCAGACAGAGGCTGTATCCCAGCTCAGGGTTCAGGAAGGTTTTCTGGGTGGAAGTGTCTGGGAGGAAGGTCCTGAGCGTGAGAAAATGGGGCTGGGGAGGGAGCAGGGAGGGAGGTCTTAGTACCTGTGCCATGGATGCCCCGGAGAAGCGGAGGATGGGCAGGATGAGGACGTTAAGAAAGGGAGACAGCGTCCGGAGGTCACTGCTGGGCTGGCCTGCAGCCGATGCTCCTCCGGTCCCGTCCTCAGTTTCCACCTCGATGCGGTGACTCCAGTCCTGTTCATTTCTCTCACTTCTCACTCTGCATACCAGCTGGTTTTTGTACTTTTGTCATCTGGAAAATTGCCAGGCAACCCTGTTTAGAGCAGGCAATGTATAATGTATAAATGTCAAATTCTTCCCTTCCTTCTTCACTTGCTGGTTGAACAGCTACTATTTACAAGACTGTGTTTTTTTTTTTTTTAATTGGAAGATAATTGCTTTACAATGTTGTGTTAATTTCTGCTGTACAATGATGTGAATCAGTTATATGTATACCTGTATCCCTTCCCTGTTGAACCTCCATCCTGACCCCCGTCCCACCCGTCTAGGTCTTCACGGAGCGCTGAGCTGGGCTCCCTATGCTATATAGCAGCTTTGCACGAGCTATCTGTTTTACACAGAGGAGAGTATAGATGTCAGTCCTACTCTTCCAGTTCATCCCACCTCCCCTTCCCCCAACCCTGGGTCTACATGTCTGTTCTCTGCATCTATCTGTCTGTTCCTGCCCTGCAAATATGTTCATCTGTACCATTTTCCTAGATTCCACATATATATGTATATGCATTAATATGTGATATTTGTTTTTCTTTTTCTGACTTATTTCACTCTGTATGACAGATTCTAGGTCCATTCACATCTCTACAAATGACCCAATGTTGTTCCTTTTCGTGGCTGAGTAATATTCCATTGTCTGTAAGTACCACATCTTTACCCTCGCATCTGTTGAATATTTAGGTTGCTTCCATGTCCTGGCTATTGTCAATGAACATAACTGATACAGCCACTGTGGAGAACATAATGGAGGTTCCCTAAAAAACTAAAAACAGAACTACCATATGATCCAGCAATCCCATTAGGGAGAAAAGCATAATTCAAAAGACCGTGTGTTTTTTGGAACTTCCCTGGTGGTCCAGTGGCTAAAACTCCACACTCTCAATGCAGGGGGCCCGGGTTTGATCCCTGGTCAGGGAACTAGATCTCACATGCCTCAAATAAGACCTGGTGCAGCCAAATAAATAAATGTTTTGTTTTGTTTTGTTTTAAAGAAAACTCATGTGTTTTTTAGGCTAGAGCAGGGATGCAGAGACAGCTTTGTTAGTTATAAACATGGATCACCTATGGATTTCCTCCTTAAAGAGCCTGCAGTCCAGTAGGGAAAAAAAGCAACAGTTATCCAGAAACACTTTTTTTTTTCCATCAGAGAAGTCTTGAGAAATTGCTCTGTGATATCAAGAGGCTTGGAGAATGAAATGGCAATCTACTGCAGCATTCTTTCCTGGGGAATTCCATGAACAGAGGAGCCTGGCAGGCTACAGTCCATGGGGTTACATTCTTTCCTGGGGAATTCCATGAACAGAGGAGTCTGGCAGGCTACAGTCCATGGGATTACAAAGAGTCAGACACGACTGAGCGACTCAACAACAGCAGCAGCATACAGGACTGAGCGACTAACATGCAACCCGTCAGGAGGCTGGGGGCAAGGGGGGGTTTTCCTTTTCACACCACGTTCAAATTGGAAGAAAGCTCAGAAAGTTGTGTCCTTGGGCTCCTATCCTTGTGTTCCAGGGTGCTATGGACTTCCCAGAGTTTCTGAATAGATCCCTAGCCTTGTCTGAAAAATTAGTAGATCTGAGATCATATTAAACATAATTAAATATAATTACTATCACTATGACTAATAATCTATAAGTGAATAATAATAGCTAAGTCAGATGTAGCATTTACTATTCCCCAGAGATTTATCTCCGTGCTTTCCAAATAGAAAGTTACTTATTCTTTACAAACATCTTATGGGAAAGGTACTATTGTCATCCTCCTTCATGGATGAGGGGATTGAGACAGAGATTATGTAGTTGGTCCAAAGTCACATAACTGGAAAATGGCAGGCATGAGATTTGCACCCAAACAGTGTGACTCTAGAGACTTGACTTTGAACCACTGTGAAATGTTTCCTCTTACTTATAAGTAAATAAAACTACTTAAAAGATAGAAGCTAGACTTTCTTTCCTCCTTGACTATATTTTTAACATTGTCTGAGCACCAGCAAAATGTTTGGGCCTTAAAAAGAAAAGCTCTCACATCCCCAAACTTGATTTTTACAGATTTACATCAATCTCATTTTATAGATGAAGAGATTGAGAAAGGAAATGACTTTGCCAGGATCACAAATAAGATGAGAGGAGAACATGGGTTAGCACCCAAGCCACACAGAAAAGTGTTGTTAAGTGTAGGCTTTGAGACAGAAACAGCTAGATAGAAATCCTAGCTCATTCATTAACTAGTCCTGTAGGCTGGAGCATGGGGCTTATTTTACCTCAGTCTCCATTTCCCCATCTGTAAAATGGGAGACACATTCTATCAAACTCACAGGGTTGTCATAGGGATCATTTGAGATAATGTATAAGTGTCTTAAGCATCATGCCCATGCATTGTAGCACCTGCGTTGTTATAGGTATTCTTGTGGCTGTAATTATGCCATTTAAATTCACCCTGATCTGCTCAACTTAAATCCAGTGGTGTCTCCAAGGTATCACATAATACTTCAGGCAAAATCCCCTGCTTAGGTGGGAAATAGGTCCCCATCCCCTCCAGTCTTTACTAATAGCAACACCGACTGTCGCCAAATAAAATGGGCTCCATGACTTCCTACCACTGTGTTTGAAGAGACCCAACTCAGTGAAAGAAGATACAATTTCTTGCTCAGTTGACAGTCAAGGACTCGTGTATTCAAAGATCAAGTCCTTCAAAAGATTCCACCATTCTCACTGATTTATCATGTTTCCTTCTTTGTTTTTCTGATTGCCAGTAGAAGTCATCTAAAGTAAAATGCCAAAGCACAGGTTTTAGGATGAGAATGTAGAGGTCAGCTAAAGACCTTCATGGTCATACGCCAAGGTGCAAAAATTTTAGAGGTGGAGGAGAGGTGATGTGTGTGCTTGCTCGGTTGCTCAGTCGTGTCTGACTCTTTGCAACCCCATGGACTATAACCCCCAAGGCTCCTCTGTCCATGGGGTTCTCCAGGCAAGAATAGTGAAGTGGGTTGCCATGCCCTCCTCCAGGGGATCTTCCCGACCCAGAATCTCCTCGACAATGTAGGTGGGTTCTTTGCCACTGAGCCTCTGGGAAGCCCAGGAGAGGTGACAGGGGCCAAAAGGACACAAAATCATGTCATGGCTGAGAGAGGATTAATCTCAGAGCTTCACATCCTAGTGTGACGAAGACCTAGTTTGGGGCTCTAGTGACATCCTCCTGGTACATACAGGCCCATCATTCTTCAAACGAAGATGAAAGCATATTCAGCATATCCAAGCTCATGTTCAAGCCTCGGAACCCACCGTGGAATTGTACTTGTCTGCTCATCTTTGGGCAAAGGTGGTTCAATATTCCCCATGGATTTCTGATTCTTTAAAACAATTTCCTACCCGCTTCAGTACTTGTCGCATTTTCTCCTCGGCTTCTTTGTGTCATTTTCTGCTGCTTTCTTCCTTTCTCAAGCTTATGAAGACATCCATCCTGTTAGAGAAAACCACCAATAAAAATCACCTCTCTGGATGCTGCGATGAACCAAGAACAATGCTCTTCCTTACTTGCGTTTCTGCCAAGTTGACATCACATGCTTTTTCACCTTCCCTTACCACTAGTATTTCAGATTCCGGGAGGTGATTTTCAAATGCTAAATGATGAAATCTTCCTATAAAGAGAGGATTCTGGGAGAAATGGTCAGTAGGCAGTACAATATTTTTTTCTGATACCCCATCACATGAGTGAGTCAAACCCATAGTTCTTCATAAGCCATGTGGGCAGGACTTTAGGGTTTTACTGAGCCTTTTATGGACAAGGAACAGTGTGAACATAGGTTTGTGATAGGCAAATAGACTTGTCTTACCCAAAGGCACTTCTCTTTCTTCTGGTTAGAGAATAATTTTTTTCCTTTGAAAAATTTCCTACCTTGGCCCACCTGTCTTCTTAACTAATGAAATAACCATGTGACTGTAGCAAATTAATCAGAGCATCCTATCTTCTTGGACACAACCATTGATGCAGGAGCCTGCAGAAGACCTAAGAAGAACTAATCAGGGATTGCTACAGTCACATGGAAAGAGATACTTTCACTTCAAATATAGCTAGGTCTATGCAAGTCCATAGGCTGTCCATGTAGTATAGTCATAAAGAATCCTCCTGCCAATGCGGGAGATGCAAGAGATGCGGGTTTGATCTCTGGGTCTGGAAGATCCCCTGGAGGAGGAAATGGCAACTCACTGCAGTACTCTTGCCTGGAGAATCCCATGGACAGAGGAGCCTCGTGGGCTACAGTCCTTGGGGTCACAAAGAGTCAAACATGACTGAGCGACTGAACATACACACGCAAACACTGTGTAAGTCTAGCACTTTGCACTCACCTGGAGAGAGTCTAGTTAATAAACTAACAAAGAGGAAAAGGGATCTAAGAGATGGCAGAGAGAGAGGAGGGGGACATCATTTGGGCCCTTAGAATAAGTTACAGTCGAATCTGTAACAATCTGAATCACACAAAAAGATTTCAGTTGCGTGAATCAATAAAATACCCCCTTCCCGCTCCCCCTCCCATTTTCGGAAGCTTCATCTACTCAGTTTCTTTCTGTCCCCTGCCACCAAACCATTTGATGTCATCCCTTTCAAAAGATTTTGTCCCCAACAGAATTTTTGGGACATCTGTGTTTGTCTGTGGTCATGGGCCTCCCCCAAGTCTCACTGCAAGGCTGGAGAGAGGCTGGTGATGTCTCTGCTCTCAGATAGCAAAGACTATTGATTAAGGTTTGGAAGCAGAGGGGAGGTCACTGGACAGAGCTTAACTCCCCTCTGCTCCTGACTTAGTAGGTGTTGTGGGTGTCTCTGGACCTCTGTGGGCCTCCATCCCCCTCCAGGTCAACTTTCATTAGTAAATAAATTGTGACTACGGGGATAGCAGTCAGACAGTATTATTTTAAAGCATGGTTCTTTCATGTAAGAGTTGAGTGACATTGAAAGGCAAATATATAATATCACTGAATATGTGGAATCTAAAAGAATAATAGAAATGAACTGCTTTATAAAACAGAAATAGAAAACAAATTTGCAGTTAATAAAGGAGAAAGAGGGAGTGGAGGGCGGGCAGAAAGAGAAGCTATGAGTTTGAGATAAACAGATGCCCACCACTATATACAGAGTGGAAAAACAACAAGGACCTACTGAATAGCACAGGGAACTATAGTCAATATCTTGTAATAATCTATAAAGGAAAAGGATATGAAAACAATAGGTATATGTATATGTATAACTGAATCAATTTGCTGTACCCCTGAAACTAACACAACATCGTAAATTAACTACACTTCTGTTTTAAAAAGTGGTTAGAAAAAAAGGAGTCGAGTGACATTGAAGCAAAGAAGGCCATGTTTCAGATTCCTCATCTATAGAAATAAAGATGAAAATAGTAACTATCTCATGAAGAGTGAAAGAACTCATGTAAAGTATTTAGCGTGATGGCTGGAATATTGTAAATCTCAGTACATGTAAGTTAATGTTATTACTTTATTGAGACTTGGGGGGATCATAAATAGTCAAGACTTCACAGATGTTACATATATAAGCCCAGCCATTGTGTGTGTGTATAACAGAGAGAGAGAGGAGTCGGCAGCCACGTTTAGTGTCTTCACAATACACAGATTGAATACTAAGTCCCACCTCTGGCACTATCACTGAGTGATCTTTGATTTCTCAGACCTTTCTATTTCTCTCTCTCTTTTCTCTTCCTCTTTCTTTTTTCCCCTCCTTTCACTCAACAGTTTATTGAAAACATACAGTACCAAGCATTTTACTAAGAGTGATGTATAGAATCAACAAAATCATACACTGATCTTTTCCTCTTAGACTTTAATAAGACATCTCAGATAATTTGCCCTGGATCCACCACCATATGAAATTCCCTTTGTCACAGGGCATACAGACCACGCTCTTTACAAGTGCTTATCTGTGCTTATCTCTCCCCTTCCAGAATTTTCTAGGGAAAAAAAAAAAAAAAACAAGTAGCAAACAGTGTCTAAACAAGTTGAGTGTGGACACTGATGCATGCATTTCCTGAGCTTTGGCCATTGGAATTGTAGCAGCAATCAGGAGCTGCCTCTGGGAGCAGACCGACACTTGGTTTAGCTGGGAAAAATAAACTAGACGCAACCAAAAAGGCATCGCTTCCTCTGCCCCAGATCTCACGAACAAGCCAGATTGGCTGTGCCTGGTTCTCTGGGTGACAAGCGTGAATTATAAACCCGGGGCTGCGTATGTTCCTCATCCCTCCCACTCTTTCTGCCGCCCTGCACTCCCAGGTGCCCGTGATGGAGACGTGATTGCAGTTGCACAGAAGGAAATATTTTAAGACCTGCCAACACCCTTGGCTCAGAACTCGCCTTCCCAAGCAACCTGTCTGAACACGGTGACTGCGGTGAATTATTGAGACCTTAGAAGGTTCACCCAGAGGAGCAGAGCGGAGGAGGGTGGGGCCGGAGGCTGCAGCTAGAATCAGATGCCCTTCCCTGCTCCAGACAGCAGCCAGGCTGCGGATTTAGCATCTCCTCCAGGAACTGTCTCCTGGGCCTGCACAGGAGGGGTCAGAGGGTGTTGAGCAGTGGGCAGCTGAGAATTTGGGGCTCCACATTTATTGTTGATGATGAGAGGCTGGACATTAGTAGATGACTGTCCAGATACACCTGGCGTCAAGGCTGAGGAGCAGAGTTTTAGTATTAAAGCTTGTGAGGTCTGCAGATATAGAGAGCAGACTGTGGTTGCTGAGTGGGTAGACAGTGGCGATGGGGGAAGGGTTGGGAGTTTGGGATTCGTAGTTGCAAACTATTATATATAGGACACATGAGCACCAAGGTCCTACTGTACAGTACAGAGAACTATATTCAGTATCCTGTAATAAACCACAGTGGAAAAGAATATGAAAAAGAATATATATATATATATATAATGGCACTAGTGGTAAAGAACCCGCCTGCCAATGCAGGAGGCAAAAGAAATCCAGGTTCAATCCCCTGGGTTGGGAAGATCTCCTGCAGGACAGCATAGCAACTCACTTCAGTATTCTTGCCTGGAGAATCCCATGGACAGAATAACCTGGGGGGTTATAGTCCTTTGGGTCGCAAAGAGTTGGACTTGACTGAAGTGACTTAGTGTGCGCGCGCGCACACACACACACACACAGACACACCCACACTTGTGTGTGCATGCTGTCAGATACATATACGCAGATATATGGAGATATATATATATATGTATGTATAACTGAGTCATGTTGCTATACAGCAGAAATTAAGACAAAATATTTCAATAATATTTTTTAAAAATAAAAAACATGTGAAGGCAGCTTCAAATAACACATCCAGATACTCCTTCCTTCCCACATGAAAAAAAATCGCAATGGCTACTCTAGTTCCAAGCGCTTTCCAAATGTGCATGCGGTTAGTCCTCACAGCAATTCTACAGGGTAGGTGCTATTTTTATCCCCGGACATAGTTGGGGAGACTGAGGCAAAGATAAAAAAAATTGCATAAAGAATGTTTGGGAATATTTGGAAAGATTAGAGCCAGGATTCAAACCAAGGCGGGCAGTTTCCAGGCGTGCACTCTTCGTATTAGCTACATAGTCTCTTGCTAATCATGACGCTGAAGATGAAGAAGATGGTGCTGTTGATGGTAACTGCCTGAGCTGGGTAATCCATCTGCTGCATCTCCTTCGCTTCTACAATACCACCAGCTCATGGTTTTATCCCCGTTTCACAGTTGGGCACAATGAGAATAAGCAATGTGAAATGGTTTGCACAAGGTCACAGTAACAAAAAACAACCACCCCAACATCAAAAAGTATTAGTTGCTTAGTCATGCCTGACTATTTGCAGCCCCCTGGACGGTAGCCCACCAGACTCCTCTGTCCATGGGACTCTCCAGGCAAGACTACTGGAATGGGTAGCCATTCCCTTCTCCAGGGGATCTTCCCGACCCAGGGGTTGAACCCAGGTCTCCCACATTGCAGGCAGATTCTTTACTGTCTGAACCACCGGGGAAGGCCCTGCCCCAAAAAAATCAGAACCAGAACTCAATCCGAAATCCGTCTGACCCTAAGGTCCATGCTTTCTGAAATGCATTGAGTGTTCTGTGGCTTTGACCTAGAAAGGTCTGAGACCTTCACAAATCCTCAAGTTCCCCAGTGCAACCAGAGCAGCAGTCAAGATTCCTCATGGATGCAATAAAGCAGGGCTGAAGGAAAGCCAGCTGCTCCTGTAGAAAAAGAACGAGTCTGTAAATACAAAGCTGAATTTCCACAGGAAGCTCATTCCTAAGAATCGCCACCTTCCTATGAATAAAACTCTGCGATTTCTTATCCTTTCTATCCCCAGAACGAGCAGTGGACCTTCCTGGTGGCGGGAGGTCTTTCACAAGGTGTCGAGTTGTGGTCACTTCCTAAGAGCTCTGAGTATGTGATGACAAAGTGTGAGCAGCAGTGGTGTGTGTAGGGGATATGTAGCCTGGCTTGCTAAGTCAGGCGCTCACAGTGCAATCTGTGTTCATAAAGCATAGATTCTGGCACGGCATGTGCCTTTGAGCTTGCCTGCATGTAAATAGTGTGTGTGTGCGTGCTAAGTTGCTTTGGTCGTGTCCAACTCTGTGTGGTCCCATTGACTGTAGCCGCCAGGTTCCTCTGTCCATGGGGATTCTCCAGACAAGAATACTGGAGTGTGGTGCCATGCCCTCCTCCAAGGAGTCTTCTTGACCCAGGGATCAAACCCACATCTCTTATGTCTCCTGCATTGGCAAGCAAGGGTTTTTTGTTTTTTTTTTTTTAACCACTAGTACCACCTGGGAAACCCCTATGTAAATAGTGTGGTCAGTCACTCAGTCATGTCTGATTCTTTGTGACCTCATGAACGGTAGCCTGTCAGGCTCCTCTGTCCATGGGATTTCCCAGGCAAGAATACTGGAGTGAGTTGTCATTTGCTTCTCTAGTGCCACCTGGGAAGCCTCTGTGTAAATAGAGCAATCATCAATTTGGATCTGTGCCCAGTGGTGACATTAGCTCTTATTTAATGCAAAACTAGAGCCAGTTCCCCATTCTAATGTCTATTATTTATCTATCCAAGGCTGGTAGAACAAATCACAGATTAACCATGCAGTGGAATATTATACAGCACTTAAAAGGAATCTGCAATATCACCATGGATTGCAATGGAGTCTTTGTTTACAGTATATTCCAAAATTAAAAACCTAAAATATATGCAAGTGTTTATTGCATGCTGCTCTCATTAAGAAAAGGGAAATATGAGTATATAGTAGCTTTTTTTTTCTTTTTGGCTGAGCTGTGTGGCTTGCAGAGTCTTAGTTAGTTCCCTGATCAGACACTGAACCCAGGCCCCAGAAGTGAAAGTGCCAAGTCCTAACCACTGGACCACTGAACCACCAGGAAATTCCCAAGTATGTAGTAGCTTATATTAAAAACAATGAGAGGTTCTTAGGACATATGGGAGTTGTGAGTACTATTTCCAGCAGCTCTTCTCTAAGTTTGAAATTGTTTCCAAATAAAAATTTTAACAACTAAAAGAAAAACTCCCCAAACAAACAAAAGTGAAAGGGCTTTAAAAAATTCTAAAATAGAGAAAGAGGAAAAGAGGGAGAAAACAGTGTGGGTAGGACAGAATCTTGACTTCTTGGATAATAAATTCTATAGATCTAGCTGTGAAACCATGTAAATATTTTCCATAATCACCAAACAAATATATATATATATATATATATATATATGTATGTATATATATATATAACAAATTTATATTTTTAAAAACAATTTCTAAAATGTAACAAATGAGCCTGATTGTTCACCAAGCTGATGGCACACACATAGAAAGGGAAAGTATATGGTGATTTTAAAATAAGTGATTTCACACTATATCACTAGTGAAATATACTCTATCATCTAAAAATAAATGGGGGAAGCTGTTTTAAGAAAACAGTGGTTGTAGTGTTGCTACTGGGCTTCCCTGATGGATCAGTGGTAAAGAATCCACCTGCCACTGTGGAAGAAAATAGGTGTTTGATTCCTGGGTCAGGAAGATCCCCTGGAGAGGGAAATGGCAACCACTCCAAGATTCTTGCCTGGGAAATTCCATGAGCAGAAGAGACTGGCAGGTTACAGTCTATGGGGTTGCAAACAATTAGACACAACTTAGCTACTAAACACATCACCATGTATTGCTTTTGTTACTCTGGGTCTGCTCTATGTGTGTTATGGAAGAAAGCAAATGAGAAGTTACATCAGTGTCCTTGGAAGTCAGGGTTTCTAGCTTAGAAAAAAGGAAATAAAGATTATTAAAGTTAGTCCTGGATTCAATTAATAGATACATTTTTCTACAGGAGAATCATGGTCTATATATCTGACCACAAGCTTTTTCCATCATGGTTCAGGACTTCTGACCCAGGCAGAGGGCTTATTCAGATACAGATTGTTCTTCAAGGTATAGTCTGAAACTGATAAGTGAACATATGTCTCTGAAAAAAGAAATACTTGGTTTTGTGGTTCATGGTCCTATTAAAATCCATCATTGTAACTATATACACATGGGTGGGGTGGGAGGGTATTTTCCAAACTCTTTTTCTTTGCAAGCATGTCAGCTGTCTATCCTGGAGTTTTGTGGGTGATGGAAGAACCCACTTTGATGGCTAATTCTCATCTTTTGAACTCCATCCTCCAGTTAAAAATCATTATTAAATTTAAAAGTATAAAGCAGTTATATTTAAAAAGAAATGACATGTCCAAAGGCAAAAAGCTGTGAAAGGACATCCATTAATCCTGAATAATTAAGTCAAATCTTGGTTACTTTTCTGAATTGATCAGACCTTAAATATCTGGGTAAAAACGACTGTAGAGCTTTGACACTGGGAAGACATGAGCTAACACTCAACATGTAAGTATGACTTCAAGCCAGTTGCCCAACAGACCAGAACATGAACTTCTGTGATAGTAAAATGTAGATATTTGTACCATTTTCTTAGACTTTTTGGGAAGAGTAAGCAAAATAATAAGGTAACATCCAGAGCCTGACACATATACAGAAAAGTGAAAAAGTGAAAAGTGTTCGTTATTCAGTCGTGTCTGCCTCTTTATGACCTCATGAACTGTAGACTGTCAGGCCCCTCTCCATCGGATTTCCCAGGTAAGAACACCAGAGTGGGTAGCTATTTCCCTCTCCAGGGGACCTTCCTGACCCAGGGATGGAATCTGGATCTCCTGATTGTAGGCAGATTCTTTACCGTTTGAGCCACTAGGTAAAAGCTCAACACAGATACAATAGGTATTCAACAAGCTGTTACTAGGATGGGGCTCAGAATCTAGTGTCAACTGGTATACCATTGGTGCCCAGCAGCTTTGCAACTCAGCTAATTGCCTTTTTAATACTTTCCCAAATACAGCAGGTTTGCTGGGCAAATCACAAGTCCTTGAGGAAAAAGAAAGTAAATGTTGGAAAGTGACTTCACTTTGAGTTGTGATTGTCATTAGGGGTATATGCCAAATATTCCCTTCCTTTGAACATAAGCTAGAATTTCATTCCTTAAGCATGAAGCCATCGACTAGAACTAAGTGATTAGTTCTGTCCATTGAGTTGTCAGTGATAGTGACATTTTTGAAGGTCACATCCACACTGGAGGTTTTAACTGCCAGTGCAAGACTCTCCAAAGCTCTCTCATAACACAACAACCACCAGAGATGTTTCAGATGACAATTGTTCCATCAGCCCAAATTCCTACCTCACTAGAATAAGCTAAGTTTTTCTGCTGAGTTGTGGTAAATATACAATGAGGACAAGAAATAAAACTTGTTTCTCTTTTTAATCTACTGAGAATTAGGAGATGGTTGTTACTACAACATAACTCAACCCATCCTAACTGATATATATAATCAGTCTGATTTTAGTGAATTGATGTTCTATAATTCAGTTAAATTAAGCTCATTTTTGCCTTATGGGACTTTTTAAATTTACCCTCAAAACTTTTCCAATAGTCAGCATTTTATGTACAAACTTGGCTGTCTTATTCCAGATTGCTTTATATCGTGGCATAGATTAGTAGATAACAGAAATGCAGTCAAGTATCTCTTTCCTCAATGAGATACCTTTGTCACCTACTATTCTTCTTAAACATGGTCACTCTGGGATTCTTTCAGCTCCTCTGACAAACCAAGCTCATCCTTTAAGCCTTCATACTTGCTGTTCCCTCTAGACACCCTGAAGTGTGTCGTCTTCAGATTTTGAACTCTTATTCTCTTATTCAACCTCTGCTCCTAGTTCACCTGCTCAGAGACAGAGGAATGGCCTGTCATTTCACCCTGTTTTATGCCCTTCATAGAACTAAGTACTGACTGCGTTTGTATTGTTTACATACATGTTTGCTTGCTAATTATCTGTATTCCCTTCTAAACACAAGATAGCTCTTTTGCCTATTTCATTCACTGCTAGAAAAAGATAATTCCCTTAGGACAGGGATGACAGACAGAAGATGCACAATAAATATTATTTAATAAAGATGAGTCAGTATCCCCTCCACCTTTGATGGAAGATGTTGGGCATGCAAAACATCAAAACTTTTGTGAGATTATTATTTTAGATAAATACCCATCTTCCTACATCTGCTCATCGTCTGAGACAGCAGTAATGGCTATATTTTCTCTTTTTCTTTTGGTTACACTAGGTCTTTGTTTTGGCATGGGAGCTCTTTAGTTGCAATGTGTGGGTTTAGTTGCCCTGTGGCAAGTGGGATCTTAGTTCACCAACCACAGATCTAACGCGCATCCACTGCTACAGAAGGCAGATTCTGAACTACTGGACCACTAGGAAACTCCCATGACTCTATTTTCTGACAAAAGCATCCTTTCCCTCCTTTCTTCCCTGATGTTTCTGAAATTTCCTCCTCATTGGAAAACTTTCACTCTCCTCTCTGCTGATTTCATCTTGACCTCATCAGTCACAAAGACTCTCATGGGAGTTCTGTTGTTTGGATCGTTTAAACTTTGTGAATTTTGAAACTTTGCTGCAGTTAATCCTCGACATGGACTTCTCTGAATAATTTCTACTTGGTTCCTAGACTATCCGGCTTCCTCTCATTCTCTTTCGAATGGCAGCTTGCCAGGGCATGCTAACTGCCCCTGGCCAAGTCTCTATGGGGGAAAGTAGATAAAATGCTTCATGCCACAATACTATTTTTCGAAAGATGAAGCAGACTTTGCAATGGAAAACTTACCAGTCAAAGGTTATATTTAGTAGCCCTTCTTTTCTGCCCATTGCTTAAATGGCAACAGGGTAATCCCATTTGGAGGACTTGAACCCCTCCCTGGGACTGGATGAAGCCATCACTTTTGGGTGTCAACAGCACAAATGAAGGGGTTCAAAGTAGTTGATTGGTCCTCAGGCATCTGTCCTCTGGGGAGGCCTTTATGACATTCAACTGGAATTTGCCTGTTTCCTCTTTTTCTTAAAGAAGTCAAAGTTGGCATTGGGATTCAATCTAGATACTCTCTACTGTGTGTGTATGCATGTGCACTCTGCTGTGTCTGACTCTTTGTGACCCGTGGACTGCAGCCCACCAGGCTCCTCTGTCCATGGGATTTTCCAGGCAAGAATACTGGAGTGGGTTGACATTTCCTTCTCCAGCGGATCTTCTCCAGGTGTCCTGCATTGTGGGCTGATTTTTTACCAGCTGAGCCACCAGGGAAGCCCAAGAATACTGGAGTGGGTAGCCTATCCCTTCTCCAGGGGATCTTCCTGACCCAGGGATCAAACCCAGGTCTCCCGCATTGCAGGCAAACTCTTTACCGTTGGAGCCACCATGGAAGAAACGATCTCTGAATTATACCAACGTACACATATGTTCTTCCTGAAAACAATGTGAAGGGTCCCTGTTTATTGATGCATCATCATTTTCCAAAATCAGCTCTATTCCTTCTGTAGAGGTTAGTTTTAGAAATGATTGTGTGTGTGTGATACATAAAATGATGAGACTAAATTACAGAGCAATTTTTGCATAATGTACAATAATTATGATTATGGTGATGATGACGATGGGTAGTTTACCCTAGTGCCAGACACTGTGCTAAGCACTTTATCTATGGTATATTTTAATCACTTAATTCTCACAATAACCCTGTGCAGAAAGTGCCATTTTAGAGATGAGGAAGCTGAGGCACCAAGAGATTTAGAAGCTTATCCATGGCCACAAGGATGATGAAGAACTAGGGATGGACCTGGTAGTCTCGCCAGAACCAAAACTCTTAACCAGGAGTTTATACCTAGATGAGATCATCAGGTATATAAAATTGAGGCATCCTGGTTTTATTTCCTTCACTGCTATAAGCAAGTAGTTTTCCTTAATGTTATGTTTCTAGGGAAACCTGGATCCTTAGAAATTGTATGTGTATTTTTTTCCTAGGGGCAAAATCATAGCTTTTATAAATTTATCTAAGGAGTCTATGACCCAGAAAAAAAACAACATAGTAGATAATGTCTGTGTTTATTCTTTAAGGTTAATTTTTGTTTACATATTCAGCAATTATTTTCTGATGGTGATCAAAGCGTTGGGTAGAGGGATGAACCAGCTATGCTCTGATTCTGCCTCCAAGGGTCCCAAGAGTATGTTCACATTATGATATGGTTCCCTCCAATTCTGAGATTTTTATGAATCTCCAGGCTGCAGTGTCTACAGCAGTCTGTGATTATCTGTCCTTTTCCAACTTACCCAGAGTCGTGGCCACATGATTCTGCATATCACTGTTTTAAAATTAGGTCCTTTGGGGACTTCCCTGGCCATCCAGTGGTCAACCCTCTGTTCTTCCACTGCACGGAGTGTGGGCTTGATCCCTGGTCAGGGAACTAAGATCCCACATGCCACACAGTGTGGCTAAATAAATAAATAAAATTTTAAAATAATAATAAAAAAATAAAATTAGTTCATATACCTGAATTCCTACCTCCTCTTTTGTATCAAGCATCCCTGAAAGGCATGGATGATGCTTTCCACATTTCTGGCATCTCTACCCAGCACTTCATCCAGGTATGGGCAAAGAGCAATTTCTTAGTGGAAGTTCTCTGAGCATTCTTCAATAAGCCTGGTGCAGAAAAATGAATCTGGAAGTTAGAGAGAGATTTGACCCCCATTTCCCAGCTCTACTTACCAGTGTGGGGCCTTAAGTAAATCACCTTACCTGTTGAGCCTTCATTTTTCTAACCTGGAAAAATAATCTGTCTTTGGCAATTGTTTGATAATTAGAGATCACTGTGCATTAAGCATCTGTCACATAAGAAAGATTGAGTGAGAGTGTTAACCTCTCAGTTGGGTCCAACTCTTTGTGACCCCACGGACTGTAGCCTGCCAGGATCCTCTGTCCATGAAATTCTCCAGGCAAGAATACTGGAGTGGTAGCCATTCCCTTCTCCTGGGGATCTTCCCAACCTAGGGATCAAACCTGGGTCTCCCGTGTCCCCTGAATTGCAGGTGGATTCCTTACCGCTGAGCCACCATGGAAGCCCAAACTATTGGAGTGGTGATAGTTTTGTTGCTAAGTCGTGTCTGACTCTTTGCAACCCCATGGACTGTAGCCTGCAAGGCTCCTCTCTCCATGGAATTCTCCAGGCAAGGATACTGCAGTGGGTTGCCATTTCCTTATCCAGGGGAATCTTCCTGACCCAGGGCTCAAACCCAGGTCTCCTGCACTACAGGGAGACTCTTTACTGACTGAGCTACCAGGGAAGACTGGTGAATTCCTGTGCCTTTTGTTTCTAAGTGGTCTCACCCCCTATTGGTTGGACCAAGTCAGGAGGGACAAGGGTGTTTCTCTGCCTGCAACCCCCAAATGGCCCCCCCTCCCAGCGCTGAGCTGCAGTCAGAGTGGCTTTTCTCGAAGCCTTTCCATCTCTACCATCTGCGCCGCCAACTATTCCCCGACTGTGAGCTTCCCGCTTGCAACCCCGCTAAGCAGGTGTGGCTGACGCCTGCCTCCTCTCTGCTTTGCATGGGGAATCTGATTGTGTTTGACAGGCTGCTCACGATGGAGAGGAAAAAAAAAACCATGAATTGGATTAAATGCTCTTTGTTTAGACTTTATTAGCCAAAGAGGCTCTGCATAATTAATTGGAGAATAAGCTATAATCTCACATGGAGGCAGAGACTCAACCCCATGAAACACAGCTTTGCTTCCCATTTTAGGATGCCTTGGCAGGGAGATAGGGGTGGGGATGGCTCCTAATTTCCTTGTGGTTTTGAGGACTAGATGGGCGTAGACGAAGAGAGATGTCCTTTTGAGGCAGAGCTTTGTTCATCCACCTGACAAAAGAAAATCAGGTCACCTTGGCAGGTTGCTTAGTCTAAGATTCAGTTTCCTTATTTGGGATAAGTACAGAGTTGTGATAAGGATTAAATAAAGGAAAATATTTAAAGAGTTTAACATGGGGGGTTAGCACTCAATATATTTTATTAATAGCTAATATAAATTAATAGTTGTTATCCTTTTATTATCATTGTAATAGTTACTCTTCTTAAAATTTAGAACATACGAAGGCCAACCCTTCTCAAGTTGGGCTTCCAAGATAATCCTGGAAACTTCTGCTTCACTTCAGTTAGCCCAGAGAGAAGAGCCTTGTCCAGAGAGAAACAGAAATTCAGTCACAGTAGACAATGATTTAAGTGGGCTGGTTTATGCTTTATTCAAAATAATAGAGACCAAGTGCCTTGAAACAACAAATAACCCTTTCTTTTTAAGCTTGTCCTATTAAAAATAAAAGTACAACCAGAGATCTTTTTTTTATTCACATGTATGTCCCAGTTTATTAATCTGAACCTTTCTTAGTTAAAAAAAAAAGAAAGAATTTCTGCACTAAAAAGAAGTCTGTTCTGGCTAACAGGGCCAAGATGAATAGTCACAACTCCCTTCCTCTTTGAAAATATCTCCCCCAGGTCATTACTCTGATACTGAAATTCCCACTTCTGACAGCTACCCTTCTCCCTTGCCCCATGTTAATGTGAAGCAACCAGGTGATGAATAAATGATTAAGTTCCAGATCCTCTTTGGGCTCACACCATCCACTGTGCCCAGCTTGAGTCTCCCTTGAGGCCACATCTATTGTATATTAGCATAGCTATGCCTTTTGGATGGTGTTTGGATAGTATATCCTTCCATGCTTTTGTTTTCAGTATTAATTTATTCTCACAACTACAGAGTAGTTTTGTAAGCAGAATGTACATATTGTTGTTGTTCAGTCACTAAGTCACGTCCGGCTCTCTGCGACCCCATGGACTGCAGCACACCAGGCCTACCTGTCCTTTACAATCTCCTGGAGTTTGCTCAGACTCATGTCCATTGAATCAGTGATAAAATCCAACCATCTCGTCCTCTGTCATCCCCTTCTCCTCCCGCCTTCAATCTTTCCCAGCATCAGGGTCTCTTCCAGTGAGTCAGTTCTTCGCATCAGGTGGCCAAAGTTTTGGAGCTTCAGCTTCAGCATCAGTCTTTCCAATGAATATTCAGGGTTGATTTCCTTTAGGACTGACTGGTTTGATCTCCTTGCTGTCCAAGGGACTCTCAAGAGTCTTTTCCAGCACCACAGTTAGAAAGCATCAGTTCTTCAGCATTCAGCCTTCTTTAGGATCCAACTCTCATTTCTGTACATGACTACTGGAAAACCAAAGCTTTGACTATAGGGACCTTTGTTGGCAAAGTGATGTGTATGTATATAAATCTTTGTCTTTTAATATGTATTTTAATATATATTGTATATAATTAATATATATTATATTTTAATATTATTATATTAAAATACAGTATATAATATACATTAATATACACAATATATTAACATGTTATAAATTAATATAAAATATATTAATATATCTTTTTTTTTTGGTGGGATCCAACATTCTCCAACTGATGTTTGTTCAGCAGCGAGTTGTAGTTTTGGAGTCCTCGCAGGTAAAGATGAGCGCACATCCTTCTACTCCACCATTTTCCAGGTTGTGACCCTGCTTAGTTAACTTATATGCAGAGTACATCATGCAAAATGTTGGGCCAGATGAAGCATAATCTGAAATCAAGATTGCTGGGAGAAATATTGGTAACCTCAGATATGCAGATGACACTACCCTTCTGGCAGAAAGCAAAAAAGAACTAAAGAGCCTCTTGATGAAAATGAAAGAGGAGAGTGAAAAAGTTGGCTTAAAACACAACATTCAGAAAACTAAGATCATGGCATCCAGTCCCAGCACTTCATGGCAAATAGATGGGAAGACAATGGAAACAGTGACAGACTTTATATTTTGGGGCTCCAAAAAAAGCAGAGACGTTACTTTGTCAACAAAGGTCCATCTAGTCAATGCTGTGGTTTTTCTCAGGCGTGGATGTTAGAGTTGGACTATAAAGAAAGCTGAGCGCCAAAGAATTGATGCTTTTGAACTGTGGTGTTGGATAAGACTCCTGAGAGTCCCATGGACAGCAAGGAGATCCAACTTGTCAGTTCTAAAGGGAATCAGTCCTGAATATTCATTGGAAGGATTGATGCTGAAGCTGAAACTCCAATCCTTTGGCCACCTGATGTGAAGATTGAACTCATTTGAAAAGACCCTGATGCTGGGAAAGATTGAAGGCAGGAGGAGAAGATTATTATTTTTTTAAATCATCTCTAAACATTTCAACTCTTGGGAGAAATCAAATGTGAAATATCTGCATTTTTAAATTAGCATTTGCCGTGCTGCAGTCCATGGGGTCGCAAAGAGTTGGACATGACTGAATGACTGAACTGAATCCATATTAATATATAAACATAATATATATTTTAAAATATACTTTAATATACATTAAAAGACAAGGACTCTGACAATCCTTGTCTTTTAATTGGACTAATTTATCTATTCACATATTTTGTAATTTATTTTATATTTAGGTGTAACTATTACTGTGCTATTTTCTCTATTTGTCTCATTCATTCCATTTTCTCTCTTTCTTTTTTGTTATTTTGTTATACCTTCTACTCCTTCTACTGAAATAATAATTATGCATACTGTTACTATTCTTTCAGTAGTTAGAAATTAGAGCCTATGTCCTTAACTCTAGTAAAATATGAATTACTCTATTCACTCCTTTCCTGACGTTTAGAACCTCAGTATACTTTAGGTCCACTCACTCTCTGTTGCCTTCTGTTGTATAATGGTCATGTATTTTAAAGGTATAGGACAATATTATCTTTCTGTGCCATCCATAGACACACATTTTATACATGCAGCTAATCAAATGTTTCTATTGCTCTTCATTCTCCTCTGCATTTCCATGCTTCCATCTAGAATAATTTTTCCTGAACCTGAAAAACTTTAATTTTTAAAATACTTCTTTCAGTGTAGGTTTGCTCTAAACTATCTCAGGTTTTGTTTTTCTGGAAATGTTCTTATTTTTCCCCCAGTTTTTAAATATATTTTTCCTGTAAAGAATTCTAGGTTGGCAGTTACTTTTATGCAATATTTTTATTTTGCTTTCCTTTTTTTCTGAGAATTAGCATCATACTTATTGTTATTTCTCTGAAGACAGGGTTTCATTTTCTCCACTTGCTTTTAAGATTTTTCTCTCTTTGGTTTTCAATAGTTATATTGTAATGTGTGTGAGCGTGGTTTTCTTTGTACGCTTCTTACTTAAGTTTGCAGTGCTTCTTGAATCTGTGGTTTTATATCTTTCATCAGTTTTAGAAAATTCTTAGGCATTGTTTTTTCAAAAATGGCTTCTGTCCCTTTCTGTCTGACATCCAATTCTGATATCCTAGATACATGCATGTTAAATCAAAATTCTGTGTCCCACATGCCACTTTTCTGTTTTTTTTTTTACTCATACTTTTTTCTCTCTGAGCTTCTGTCTAAATGCTTCCTACTAATTTACCCTCTGAGTCATAAATACTCTTTTGGTGTATGACTGATGTATCAGTTAAACACCACTGCAATGTTAATTTCTTTTATCCAGTCTAACATTTTCCTTAAATTAGTTTCTCTGCATTTTAATGATCTTTCTAAATTGCCTATTTTGTCTTTCATATTTTGAAGGTATTAATCACAGTTGTTTTTCAGCCCATGTGTGATGTATAATCCAATACACGGGTCCCTCACTCCTAGTTCTGTTTCTGTGACCCTTCTCTTCTGTTGGCCTTACATCTTGGTATGCACCAGAAGTATTGCATGAATGCCATGCAACATGTATTTAAAAAATATATTGTAGAGGCTTTGGATGTTATTGTCTTTCTCCTGGAAGATTTTAGCTTCTAGCCAGAATTTTGAGTAGGAGCAGATTATCAAAACACAATCAAGCATCAAGATGATTCAAAGTATGTTTTAGGCTTAAAGAGCATTTCAGCTCTCCTCCTTGGGTGCTATCCTTCACCTGCCCCCAAAGAAATGCCTGTCATTCTTCCTAGAGCTTCTCCACTCTGTTGACTCCTGAACCCCAATCCTTATCTCCTCTGAGTTTTTGGTGGGTTCTCAGTCTCCCAATGCTGACTTTTCTGCCTGGTGTTCTTGCCTCATGTTCTGTCCTCTACTTATAAACAAACAAATACCTCAAGGGGAAAACCAGCTTGGACTATCAGACTGTATTCCTACCTTTACCTTCTTTCTGGGATCTTGCCCACTTGGGTCTGGGATGTCTGGATCATTCTGAACTTCATATCTGCTTTGCTTTTTGGCCTCCTCCTCAACCCTATAGACTGAGGAAAGTTCCAATCAATTTCTCTGGCTCTCTCTGTAGATGCTTTCTACTCAGATTCTCAAGTTTATAGGGCTCACCTCAGTGGTCTCCATTCTCCCTAGAGCTTTTTGACCACTATCCCAAGTCATAGCTGCTCTGATAACTATTAAATGCTTTCTATCATAACAGAATTTTTAGTTGATCCTGCTGGAAGTGCTGATCTAATACAAATGTGTTTGTCGGAACTGGAAATGGATATTTGGTCTACATTTCAAACTGTGGGATTTGTTAGAGCAGCAGTCTCCAACTTTGTTGATACCAGGGACTGGTTTCGTGGAAGACAGTTTTTCTGTGGACAGTGTGGAGAGATGGTTTCAGGATTATTCAAGCACATTGGGGATCCGCTATAAATACAGATGAACCTGCTTGCTTGCCCACTGCTCACCTCCTGCTGTGTGGCCCGATTCCCTAGCCCCTGGGAGATCAGACTCCTCCGTGCTAGGAATCTCAAATTCCTAGCAAAGATATAATCATCTGTATCTCCAAACCAGACCTCAGAAACTTGCAGGAAATCTCCCTCGAAGTCTCGAAGTTTCGCTTGGGAAGCCCTCAGATGAAGCCCCGCTTGGTGGCAGTGATGGAGACAGAGGCAGGCGAAGCCTCTGATTTTCAGGAACACCGTCTGGTCCCCCTGGCAGGCTTCACACGGCAGCCCTTCCTCTTCAGAGAGAACGCCTCCTTCCATATGTTCCCAGAGACGGGAAGCTCGGGCCAGGGCCTCCTTCCAAAGACAAGTGCGATTTCCCACATGGATCATTGGGAGTTTTCTTTCTTCAGGCCTTGCTGGGAGTCATTCAAGGTGAGCTCGCTTGAAGGCTGTGCCTTTGGAAGGCACGGTGCTGGCCTCCAGGAGTCAACTGTGGTTTTCCCTCTCAAGGTCTGTCTCCTCTTCTTTCCAGACACTTTCACTGCCACACCCCACCTCACCTCAGCTTCCCTGGTGATTCAGGCGGTAAAGAATCTGCCTGCAATGTGAGAGACCCAGGTTCGACCCCTGGGTTGGGACAATCCCCTGGAGAAGGGAATGGTGACCCACTCCAGTATTCTGGCCTGGAAAATTCCATGGACAGAGGAGCCTGGCGGACTACAGCGCATGCGGTGGCAAAGAGTCGGACACGACTGAACAGCTAACACTTTCACTTTCACTTCAGCATAACATATTTGAAACCTTCCATTCCCTCACCCCCACGGCCAACATGGCTGATTTCTCTTGTCTGCATTCTACCCCGGCTCCTTGCAGCTGACACAGCCTCTCTCACCCTGGGTAACCACAAACTAGTATTTCTCTCATGTAGCTTCTTCTGCCGCAAACCCATCCCTCCAAGTCAAACCGGCTTCCGCATGATCTTTCTAAAACATACACTTGGTCATGCAGTTTCCCTGTTTAAAATGTTTCAACCTTAAGGGCAGCACATCAGTACTTCCCCTGTGGAGGGAGAGACACACTGCATCCCACCACCACCTGCAGAACAATTTGTGAATATATATCATGCCTTTGCATGTATATACCATGAAAAAAATGCACTTTCTCTTTACCCTGCAATTCCCATTCTACTAATTTACCTTTAGATATCCTAGTGAAGAATATCCATTGCAACACTGTTCAAATAAAGATTCGAAAAAGCCTGAGTGATCATTAACTGATGCTGTTTAAATAAATTATGCTGACTCTTGCAGGAATGCCAAGCGGCTTTTCTTTTTTTTTTGAAAGCATATGTGTGTGTGTGTTCAGTCGCTCAGTCATGTCCAACTCTTTGCGACCCCATAGACTGTAGCCCGTCAAACTCCTCTGTCCGTGTAATTTTCCAGGCAAGAATACTGCAGTGGCTTTCCATTTCCTACTCTAGTGAATATTCCCAAGCCAGGGATCTAACCAGCATCTCCTGCATTAGCAGGCAGATTCTTTACCACTAGCACCACCTGGCAAGCCCTTTTAAAGCATAAAGGGGACACTTAAGTGCTTTTATGGATCAGTTTGCCAGGATGTCTTTTTAAGTGAAAAAATAAAAACCAAGTTGTCAAACTATAAATACGATAGTCCTTTATATGTCTCAAAAAAGTGACAGAAAAATAGACATTTCTTCACTTATGTATCCGCTGTCTTTCACACTAAAATGTGACCTCTGTGAGTACCAAGATTTTGCTGTTTTCTCCATTCTATCTTCTGAATCTGGGCACAATAAGGGCTTAGTAAACATGTGCTGTTTAATATTATCAGAGAAAAGGACCTGGATGCTGATCTGTTGTGTTATGGTTTGGTTAGGATTTTGAATACACTTGTTCATGACAAGAGTGAAGTTGTTTTTCAGAGTGAAGTGATTTTCAAGAATGGAGCTATCATTTTGATATAAAAGGGAAGTGATATGTCAGGATGTCATTATCCACACCTGGGTTTGCCGATAAGCTCTCAGTAGCTCAGCTGCTGAGGGACCCCAGGGGGGCTTATCGATAAGAACTTGGGGAGAAACAATGATGGGGAGGGGAGGAACTTCCCTGGTGGCCCAGTGGTTAAGACACCATGCTTCCAATGCAGGGGGCACAGGTTCAATCCCTGGTTGGAGAAGTAAGATCCTGCCTGCGATGCCAAGATGGCTGAAAAAAATAGACTGTATAGGTAGATATATAAATATATATTGTATAAATAAAAGAAGCAACTATGGGGAGGGGATATTTAGTCAGTAATTGCTCAGAGTTGGTGAGAACCATTGAAGAATGTCTGTCTGGGCAAGGCTCCCCTCTACTGACCTCAGTGGCTCTCATGGAAGAAGAGCATCTCCCCCACTCACAGTGGTGCCGTTGTTGCCTAGCAACAGGGATCTTTCACTTGCCTTTCCCCAGCGATTGGACAGCAGCTAGTGGTTGGTTAGGTTGACTCTCCCAAGAACTAACTCATAGAAAGGCACATCTCAACTAAATATGGACTTTATTTCTTTCATTTCCACTTGCCTGGAACAGTGTAATTCATCTCTCATTGGTTTAGTAGTGTTATTTCTTTGTTGGTTTATTAAGAGACATTATCTCATATGCTATTGCCTTGTGAAATCATTATAATTCCCACAGTGAACATGTGTTAAAGAAACTATTGGCACAGATAATCTCAGTCTCTAACCATAATTTGCCCTGAAACAAAACACACACACACACAATCACCAAGAGTCTGGGGTGGGAGAGACTTGCTTTTCATTCATTCCCACCAACCACCACCCCCTCGACATATCCTTGAGTACAGAAGCTCCTCTCAGCCTATTTCCCATCTCCCAGCCATGTGCTCTGACCACCAGCCACTCCAAGCTGCTCACCCTGTTCTGAACACACAGGCCTGGCCAGAACAGGACAGACCTGCTGGGGTTCCTTGGCTTCAGGCAGCCTTCTCAGATCTGCCGGTAAATTCCTGCCCATCCAGCCTTAATCACTGACTCTATCCCTTTGGTTGCACACATGATTGTTCCTTCTCTGGGTTATTTTAGATGTTTTCTTTAGCAACTCTCAAGTTATCTAGATCTTAACTATGACCCTGTCCCTAAAGTCTGCCATGTTCTACCTGGACGAAGACCAACTCCTACTTATCTTCACATGAGGAGCCCAGAACAGTGCTCAGCAAACTGTAAGTGCCAATCAGTGTTTAAGAATGAATGAGTGTCATAAAAGCCTCCCCACCATGGACAGTCCAACTATCCATCAGCTGATGAATGGATGAATAAAATGTGGTATATCTATACAATGGAATGTCATTTGGCAATAAAAAGAAATGTAGTGTCTGTACCTGCTGCAATATGGATGAACCTTAAAATCATGATGCTTCAGTGAAAAAAGCCAGTCACAAGGGACCACCTATTATGTGATTTTATTTACATGAAATGTTCAGAAGAGGAAAATCCTTAATATCAAAAGTAAATTAATGGGTTTCTGGGGCTGGGGAGGATGAAAGTATGGAATTTTTTTTTGAGGAAATAAAAGCGTTCTAAAAAAATTGATGGTGGTGATGGACCACTCTGTAAATATACTAAAAGTCCTTGAATCGTACATTTTGAATGGGTGAATTGCTTGATACATGAGTTATCTCTCAATAAAGCTGTTTGAAGAATTGAAAATGAAAATGAGTGAGAGAAGAGTGAATCATGAACCAGGTTAATCCAGGTTAATGGGGCATCTCAATGAGTAAAAAGCCTCTCCCACCTGACTCCCCATACCTGCCAAGAGGGTCCTGCCTAAATTATTGAGTTATTTATATTACAAATAACATCAAGTCTATTGTGTGCCTTCACCATACCAAGTACTGAGGACAGAGAAGTGAACGGAATAGAAATATTTTGTCATCAGAGAGCTAATCGCTTAGGGTGATGGCCTGATATTCAACAAAGTATTATCTGAAGAGATTTATTATTATTATTACAGTTGTGTTACAAGCTGGAAAGGAGAACATCCAAAGCACCTGTAGCATTGAAGAATATTGCTTGTCTGGTCTGGACGAGGTCCCCATGGTCAAGTAACGTTCATGCCTAAAACCACCTGTGTGTTTGCATGTTTTCTGTTAACTCTGCCTGATGCTGTTTACGCACAAGCTGCGTGTTTTGTTTTTCTAATCGGAGTATAATTGGTTTACAATGTTCTGTTAGTTTCTGCTGAACAACAGCACGAATGGGCCATAAGGATACATACATCCCCTCCTTCTTGGGTGTCCCTTCCCCCCGCATCCCACCCGTCTGGGTCATCACAGAGCACTGTGCTGAGCTTCCTGTGCTATAGAGCAGGTTCCCACTACGTGTCTGCTTTACACGGCCGTGTACACATGGGGGCTTCCCCGGTGACTCAGCGGCAAAGACCCCACCTGCAAAGCAGGAGACGTGGGTTCGATCCCCGGGTCAGGAAGATGCCTTGGAGGAGGGCAGGGCAACCCATTCCAGTATTCTTACCTGTAGAATCACAGGGACAGAGGAGCCTGGTGGGCTGCAGTCCATACGGTTGCAAAGAGTTGGACACGACTGAGGCCACTGAATACACACGCAGTGTATACGTGCCGGTCCTTCAGCATCCGCTGCCTCCCACCCTGCCCCCACTGTGTTTGCACGTCTGTTCTCTGCATCTATTCCTGCCCTGAAAACAGGCTCATCTGTAATCGAGCTTTTAAATTAGAATGCAGAGCCAGCCAGTAGGTGATTGGAGTCTCTTACCCTGTCACTGCTGGGATGGACAGGCCTACCTGGAGCACGGAGAAGCACCCAGAACTTGGCCCCGACAGGGCTCTTTGATTCAAATCTCCACATCTACCTTCCAGTGCCCGGCAAAGTGGATAGATAGCTTTAATTACAAGCTTCCTTAAGGACACTTCCAGACCAGCAGTGAGGCATTTCATTTCCTCCTGCTGGGGGCTCCTCATGCCGGGTGATATAACTCAACAGAAGACTTCCCCTGGAGGGATTTTGAAAACTAAACCTCCAACTTCGCTGACGTTGCAGGTATTCGCTGAGCTGAGCCCGCTTTGTCTCCTTTCTTAGAGCCAGTGATTTACAGCTTCTGGAGCTCATGAAAATCTGATCAGGCCCGTCTTGGACAGAAACACCCATATTCCCCATTGTCTCCAGGATAGATTCCAAATTCCTGCGGATGTCAACACAACCCTTCACATCCATCCGGTCCTATTTGCCCCCTCCATGCCAGCCACATCCCTCCCCGTCAGCCACATCTCTCACATCCTCATGCCCACCACTAGCATTAATGCATCCTTATGAGATATTGCATATTGTACTTATCCTTGGCATGAACTACCCCATCCCATCCTCCCAACAACCCTCCAAGGCTGGGAGTGTTTTTATCTCCATTCTACACATGAAAAAAAAAAGAGAGAGAGAGAGGGGAAATAACTTCCTCAATAGCTAATAAGTAGTAAGATTCAGATTTCAACCCAGGCCGTCTGACTGTGATTTTAATCACTTCACTATTTCGCATGAGCAATACCAAATTACTTGCAATTTGCCCAATGTGCTCTTCTCTCATGCCTCTGGGCAGGAGTGGATCTGGTTTTTCATAGGACTGAAAGCTTATACAGTTTTGGAGGCCCTTTTTAAAGAAAAGAAAAAAATGGCTAATAAAAAATTTAGGTATTTATAAGGGAAACGAATCTGAAAAAGAATAAATACAAATATATGTATAATTAAATCATTTTGCTCTGTACCTGAGAGTAACATAACATTGTAAATCAACTATACTTCAATATTTAAAAATCAATTTAAAAAATTAGATATAAGTATGAATACTTATTTTGAATAACAAAAAGATGGCAAAAGTCTGTTCTGTACATCTATGTTTCTTTTTCTGTTTTGCACAAATTACAATTTTAAATTGCTGAAAGACCTCAGAAAGTTTTTTCTTAGAAGTCAGAAAACCAACACTATTGCTATCATTTTCTTTCTGATATATGTCTGTCATATGATTCTCCTACTTTTTTAAGTTCAAACTTACAGATCACTTCCTCACATACCCCAGATTTGGGGATATCATTTTCTACAAGGAAAATGGAAAGATAAGTCAACCTTTCTCCAAGGGCAGAGGTTAGTAAACTGATGCCTGAGGCTGACTGCTGTTTTTGTAAATAAAATTTTATTGAGACACAGTCATGCCTGTTTCTTTGCCTCTATTGCCTATGGCTGCTTTCTTGCTACACAGAGATAGAGTTGAGTGCTAGTGATAGAGAAGGTATGATTACAGAGTCTAAAATATCTCCTCAGTTCAGTTCAGTTGCTCAATCGTGTCCGACTCTTTGAGACCCCATGGACTACAGCACACACGCCAGGCTTCCCTATCCATCACCGACTCCCAGAGCCTACTCAAACTCATGTCCATTGAGTCGGTGATGCCATCCAACCATCTCATCCTCTGTCGTCCCCTTCTCGTCCTACCTTCAATCTTTCCCAGCATCAGGGTCTTTTCAAATGAGTCAGTTCTTCGCATCAGGTGGCCAAAATACTGGACTTTCAGCATCAGTCCTTCCAATGAATATTCAGGATTGGAATGGTTTAGGATGGACTGGTTGGATCGCCTTGCTGTTCAAGGGACTCTCAAGAGTCTTTTCCAACACCACAGGTCAAAAGCATCAGATCTTCAGTGCTCAGCTTTCTTTATGATCCAACTCTCACATCCATACACGACTACTGGAAAAACCATGACTTTGACTAGACGGACCTTTGTTGGAAAAGTAATGTCTCTGCTTTTTAATATGCTGTCTAGGTTGGTCATAACTTTTTCCCCAAGGATCAAGATTCTTTTAATTTCATGGCTTCAGTCACCATCTACAGTGATTTTGGAGCCCCCAAAAAATAGTCTGTCACTGTTTCCATTGTTTCCCCATCTATTTGCCATGATCTGGCCCTTTTACATAAAAAGTTTGCCAACTCTGCTCTAGGGTAAGTCTCTGAAGGGGAGCATTTAAGAAAGTTTCTCTGAAACTTAGTTTCATTGACTTTACCTACTTTGTCGCCTCTGGGCCAGAAATCCATCCCCTCGGGGCTCCCTCCTTTGAGATCTGTCTCAGACACACTCTCCTGCAGGAAGTGCTTCCTAGCCCCGCCCAACGAGGCCAAGCCAAGGGCCACTCCTTGTGCGCTCCCACACTGTCATTCAAATCCCCCTTCATTTATTATGGAGGAAACTCACTTCTGTAAACTTACTTCCCATTCAAGATGGCAAAGATGATGATACAGTTTGACCACACTCAAGTAGGCCAAAAGTAAGAGGGTCCACACTGATTTGAGAAGACTGACATGTATTGTTAGCTGCCTACTTTGTATCCATTCTCCTTTTCTCATTTTGTGGCTGAATGTGATTTTATTCAGAGCACTGTTGTATCAAGTTCAAAGATTACTTTTTCAGCTTCATTTATAGTTCTGCCAATGAGATAGATGTAGAACTGTTTTGTGGGATTTTGAAAAAAGTTTCTACTAAGAACTACCTCAGAATGGAGATAACTCCTTTTTCTATCATCACCACCTTGTCTCCTTTTGGCTTCTTGTGATATGGATGCAATGACTGGAGCTCCAGCAGCCATCTTAGATTATGAGGTGACTTTGTAGATAGAAATTAGTGTGAAAACTAGAAAAATAGATGCATAAAAAGTACTCTATGTCCAAGTAGACGCAGTAGAGTCACCATAAAAATCTTGAACTAACTACTTGGAGAATAATCTTATTTTAATTAAAAAAATTATTGTGTGTTCAACCATTGCAAATGAATCTCTGCTCCTAACAGCCAAATACAGCTCCTAAGTGGTGCTTGTGTGATGCTTAGTCGCTTCAGTCATGTCTGACTCTTTGTGATCCACTGGACCATAGCCCACCAGGCTCCTCTGTCTATGGGATTCTCCAAGCAAGAATACTGGAGTGCGTTGCCATGCCCTCCTCCACGGGAGCTTCCTGACCCAGGGATTGAACCTGGGTCTCCTGAATTGCATGCAGATTCTTTACCACTGGGCCACTGTTAACACCTCAGGGCTTCTCAGATTCTAGTGTGCAAATGAATTTCCTGGAGATCTTGCTAAAATGCAGATTCTGATTCCACACATTTGGTGTGATATTTGGTATTTCTAACAAGCTCCCAGGTAATACTGGTACTGATCTGCATGGACCACACTTTGGCTATCAACTTCTAGCAAATGAAAATAAAAGCTCATTCTTTCCACAGTGTTTGCTAGGTACTTACTATGGACAAAAGGCAGAAGACAAGGGGAGGAGTAAGATGGTGAATAGATGAGTCTTTTTGTTGAAGATAGTCACAGATTTTGCCTAGCATCTCGATGCCTCTGTCTGGGTGACAAATATCATGGTTGTCCCTAAATGAGGCACATCTTCTGCATCTTATACTCTAAATAGGGGAACTTAAAGGAATCAGTAGCTTTCTGAAAGGGAAACTCTCTACCCTATGAAAAAAGCTTGGACATCGGAACTAGATTTGACATCAGAACTAGATTCAACATGAGCATCTTTCTCAGGGAAAAATCAGAAGAAGCCTCAGGTATTATTCTCAACAGTGTCTTCTTGTCAACTCCAAATAGTGAGGCAGCAAGGAGTGTTTAGCTGTTTTGAAAATTTTCCTCCTTCAGAATTCTAAGATGTTACTGAATTGCTGGATTTTATACCAAATGACAGCACTACATACAAATGCTGAGCCCAAAGAGAGGCAGTGATGTCACTGAAGACAAGGTGGTTGGATTCTGATGATAATGGTTAGAATTAGATTCAATAGTTTTGAAAAGAGCACAGACTCATCTCTAATACGCTTGGACCTGCTTTGACTGCTTACTTGGCACACCCCAAAAGACAGGGTAAGTTTTGATCCTTCTTTGACTTCAAGTAGTCCTTCTCTTAGGCAAGATGGAAGGTGATTAGAGAGGAACATGTCTGGACGAATCTTGAAGCTTTTGCTTCAAACCCTCTGCTTCAAGAAAGTGGGGTGTATATTCTCACTCTTTCAAGATGATGCTCAGTGCCTTCCATGGAATTGGAACAAGTGTTTGCCTTGAAATCCAATATTTAGGTTCAGCGTCCATGAGCCAATAAGGTTTTGGGAAAGCCAGTTGCTTCACTGAGCTCCCCATTCAGTATTACAGAAAACATTCTTTAGAACAGGAAATCATTTTTCTGGAAATGAACTCAGAAAACTGTTCAGAGGAAGATTGGTGCAGCTAGAAATACACACAGATTTCTCAATGTCGCCCAGCTAGTGTGGGTTTATAGGACTTTGCCCAAAAGTCAGTATGTATATCAACTGCCAAATGCGTCTGTTTATAAAAATTGAACTTGTCATGAATGCACCTTAACTTTTACAGTTCCACTTGGACTTTATTACCTAGTAAAATGTAGAACATTATAACTAGTAAAATGGGATTATCCATATGCATTAAATATTTGATAAGCATTAATCATTTTATTCTTCAAGTGGGCCGGATATAAATGCCCAATTTCTCTAAGTGGGATAGCTCCCAAGCCCCTTTATGTAATAATCATTGACTTCATGTTTATAAGCAGGCCTGAAAGTAAATGTCTCTTTTTAATTAGTTTCCTGATGACTTTCTTTTTCTTTTTTAATTAAACAGTACCACAGACAAACTTTTGAAGCCAAAGACACTTTAATGGATATGATCTGTCTGCCTTTCTTTTCCTGACTGTATTCATTATAGGCAAATCAATGAAAATTGATAAACTCATGATGGAGAAAAGGAATGTATCTGTATTCATTACAGGGGGTTGGAGATAATAATAAAATGAAATGTTGTTATAGTGAGATATAAACGCAACCTACAGAATTGTTCAATATGAGAATAGCTACATACATTTCATTACCATGATAGGAAGCAGCTCAGAAGCGGAAGCCAATAATTTTAAAAGTCTCTAGCACAGGGTTATGCTGACTCTACAGTTCAATACGTTAATTGACAATAAATCCTGCTTGCCTCTAAAAGGTACTTGACTAGTCATTTTCAAGATGGTCATGATTTTTTATGATGCGGAACTTTTAATTTACAGGGATGATAAAAATAGATTTATTTTCATCCACTTGTATTTGATTTAATTACCTAATCAACTATAAATCATCTACTCTTGAAAAAGTAATCTAACATAGATGATATTTGGCTGTCATATTTTTGGGTTACTGCTAGAGAGAGTTTGGTGATTGGAGAGGAAAGAGACTTGGGCAGGGTGAATCTTCTACATTGTCCTCCAAAGTCTGAAAGAAGTCTGTAAAGTTTGATTCCACCTTCAAATTCAGTCAATTGGCCTTTCTTCCAACTTATTTCTTAACCGGATATATGTTGGAGGGGTATGATGCTGTCGATAAAGGGGAAAGATTGGGACTTGATTACATCTTAGCATTTTTCCAGTTCTTATATGCTGTCATATTACCCCTAGTGATAAGTTGGATGTGAATCTAATATAGTAGATAAGATGACAAACCTAGACAGCATATTAAAAAGCAAAGGCATCTCTTTGCCAGCAAAAATCTGTCTAGTCAAACCTATGGTTTTTCCAGTAGTCATGTATGGATGTGAGAGCTGGGCCATAAACAAGGTTGAGCTGAAGAATTGATGCTTTCGAACTGTGGTGCTGGAGAAGACTCTTGAGAGTCCCTTGGACTGCAAGGGGATCAAACCAGTCAATCCTAATGGAAATCAACCCTGAATATTCATTGGAAGGACTGATGCTAAAGCTGAAGCTCCAATACTTTGGCCACCTGATGTGAAGAGCTGACTCACTGGAAAAGATCCTGATGCTGGGAAAGCTTGAGGGCAGGAGGATAAGAGGGTGGTAGAGGGTGAGATGGTTGGATGGCATCATTGACTCAGTGGACATGAATTTGAGCAAGTTCTGGGAGATGGTGCAGGACGGGGGGGTGGAGGGGGGCCTGAAGTGCTGCAGTCCATGGGGTCTCAAAGGGTCAGGCACGACTTAGTGACTGAATAACAACGAGGTTGACTATAGAAAATAGAGGCTCACCTCAGCAGAACCTGCTAGATTAAATGCCTGATTATAGATAGTGGATATCTATGATTAAAGAAGAAAGGCGTGGTTTCCTGGAATAATTGGAAGTTCTGATGCCCCAGTGTCAGCAGGCTTTAGCCTGCTATAATGTCTCTCTCCAGAGTTTGTCAGACAGCTCAGACACTCCCCTTTTCTATCTGTCTCTCCAGAAATCAAAGTCTGCAACTCTTTTGTGACAGTATGCTAATTACTAGCCACTTGCTTCTGAAAGGTAAATCTCATCTTATTCCTGGGACGCTCAAAATTCTTCAGTGGTTTCCCATCACGCTCAGTCTAAACATGTAGACAAAGCATCTCCTTAACACTTGAGACTCTGTTAATACTCCCCCATCCTATGTGTTCTAAACACTCTGAAGACTTTTTAATTCCTGCAAAAATATGGTTTATTAGCTGACTGTCTGACTGAACAGATGGATAGATGAATGAGTGGATGGATAGATGCAAGGATGAAGGGATGGAAAAGTGAGTGGATAGATGGATGAACAGCTCAATTAATAAATTAACTTTCCTTCCCATTTCTGGAAGTATTTAGCCCTTTGAAAGTGAAAACTGAAAATGTTAGTTGCTCAGTCATGTCTGACTTTTTGTGACCCCACGGACTGTAGCCCACCAGGCTCCTCTGTCCATGGGATTTTTCAGGCAAGAATACTGGAATGTGTTGCCATTTCCTTCTCCAGGGGATATTCCTTCTCCCAGGGACTGAACCCTCATCTCCTGCATCTCCTGCATTGGCAGGCAGGTTCCTTACCACTGAGCCACCTGGGAAGCCCCCACCTCTTGAGCTCTATATATTAAAATGAGCAAAGATATGAAACTCATGATACCTAAAGTGCATGTGTACATTTATGTCTACTATAGAAAGAAATAATAGGCCAATTACACTTCAATATAGAAATATTACCCAAAACACAATTATTATTTTCCTATCTATTGATTATATATCTTACCCCAGTCTAAGACCATAGACCCCTATGTTTGCAAAATGGCATTAATCACCCAGGTCATTTTGTGTTCTGCTTTGTTCATTTCATAGTTGATTAAAAACATTTGCCATATTTCCACCCTGTTTTCATAATTACAACTTTTAATATCTGCAAAATATCCTATCATATTGATGGAAGATCATTTAGTTCATGATTCCCCTATGGATGGGCATTTTAAACTATTTCTATGTTTTTGTTGCCATTGTTGTCATTGGCGATAATGCTGCAAGGACTAATGAAAAATGTGAATATAGAAAGTCTGATTAAAATTTTTCATCAATTTTTCCCTTCCCCAAAGAGCATTTGATTACCTCAGAGCTTATTATGTCCTTAATCCCTATTATCATTTTCTTTTTTCAATCTTCATATCTATTGATTACCTCTCTTAATATTTTTTAATTCTCCCATTCTCCCCTTCTCTGGGAAGCAATGGTGGCTCAGTGGTAAGGAATTCGCCTGCCGATGCAGGGGATGCTGGTCCAATCCCCCTAGAGGAGGAAATGGCAACCACTCCAGTATTCTTGACTGGGAAATTCCATGGACAGAGAGGAATCTGGAGGGCTACAGTCCCCGGGGTCGCAAAGAGTCAGACAGGACTGAGTGACTAACAGCAGTAACAAACTCCCTTTCTCCGGCTTTGACCTTAAAAACCACATGCAATCATTTGTACAATAACACAGATATGAAGTCAAACCAACCTTCATTCAAATGCTGTCTACCCCTTTGTAGCTCTGTGAACTCAGAGAAGTGACTGAATATTTCTAGCTTTCAATGCTTCCCAGGTGGCTCAGTGGTAAAGAATCCACCTGCCAATGCAGGAGACCCAAGAGACATGGGTTCAGTCCCTAAGTCTGGAAGCTCCCCTGGAGAAGGGCATGGCAACCCACTCCAGTATTCTTGCCTGGAAAATTCCATGGACAAACGAGCCTGGTGGACTACAGTCCATGGGCTTGCAAAGAGTCAGACACGACTGAGCACACACAGCTTTCAATTGGCTAAATGAGAACATTGCCTTCATTATAGGTTTATTTTACAGCCAACTCCAAGAAAACTTTTGTTGTTACTCTTAACATTTTCATTATTATCTTCTTTGAAGAGCTTTAAAAGTTTGGACTCAGAGAGGATAGGATTGAATCTAAAAATTGTAATAGAAAAAGAACTTTTTTGGCTTATTCATTCGTCTGCTTCTTTTCTTCTCACTCCCCTTTTAAATAATTGTAGAGAGCACTGTGATGACCATTGATCAGTTTTAGGGGGTGTTTGCCTAATTCATCATAAAAATAATTCTCTGAGATTTCTTCCCATATTATTACATAATATTCCTAAAGAATAAGCTTTAAAATAAAGAGCAGTTTGCCCCAAAGAATGGATATTTCACATTCTTGCACACAGAAAAAATGGTGATTCATTGAGATGGTTTTGAAGTTACTAAAATAATATTATGATTAATAACTTTGAGTATAAAACATTTCCTTCAAATAAACATTATTTTCTTAGGAAGAATTCCAGCATTTGAACTTACTGTGTCAGACAATATACACATTTTAAACTTGATTTGTTTTGAAATGATGTTTTTCTAAAGTATTGTACAAATTTTTTATACTTGCTAAACTGTCTCAGGTTCTATAATATGAGCAAAAAGAAGATAGAAAGCTTTGAAGAAACAAACTCAGCTAGTCTAATATTAATGATACAAGATTCCTATTCTGGGAAATATATCTATTTCCTTTTATATCTGGTTGTTTCAGACTATGCTTGCATATGAAATAGCCAAATAAATATTGTTTTTGTAGTAATAATACTATCACTTATACAACTTATAAGGGAAGACAAAAATTAACCTAGTGATATTATTGTTCAGTTGCCAAGTTGTGTCCGACTCTTGGTGACCCCATGGACTGCAGCATGCCAGGCTTCCCTGTCCGTCATCATCTCCCAGAGTTTGCCCAAGTTCATGTTTACTGAATCGGTGATAAATGAAAAGGAACTTTACCTTGCTTAAAAAAAAAAATGCTCCATGAATTGGGCTAAAACACAATACAGCTTGATCAGATTGAGTATGATTTTGTGTATCTCACAAATGTCAGCCAAAGAGTTGATTGCTCAAAATGATATTCTGTGCTGAAAGGTTTTGGATCAAGAAAATGTTTGCATATAATTGCTATTATTAAGGAACAGCGGTTTTCCTTTGCTTATAGTGATGAGGTTTTTCTAGACTAGCATGTAAAGGGTGGTGGGATTGTCTAAGCCTGGTTCTCCCCCCAAGTTTCTTTCTCTCTCTGTCACCCAGGCAGCTGATTGCCCCCTTTCCATCAGATGCTCACCTTTGCTAATGAGTAGTTAATGGGTTCTGGCATCGTTGAAGGCATAAGCATAAACAGGGTTGTAGGATCCCGGGGTGTCCTGGTGTTCTGTAATCGTGCATGTAAGATCCTCAAACCCAGCCCTTGAACCGTTTCCCACTCCCCTTAATAGTTTCCTGGAGCATTGAGTGTTCAGAAATGCAGCTCTATTTTAAAACCTCCAAGTCACCACTTTATCTGGCTCCATCCTCTCCTCTTGGAATTGATAACGTGTTGACTCAGAGTCATAATGGTAACTTCCTCATGAACAGCTGATGTTGTGAAATTAACAAAGACGAGAACTCCCCGACAGTGGCAGCCAAGAAATGAATTATAAAAATGTACTTCAGTCACAATACCAGAGAGAATCTGCGTATGAATTAGTAACAGATGGGAAAATACTATTCACTTCCAGTTTTACATAAACGTCTATAATGCTTGTTCTGATCATAAGTTTTTATTTCTTCCCGAGCTTCATTATGGTTCTAGCAAGATTCGCCATTAAAAATAATAATAATAAAAAGCTTGCAGTGTGTCAATGCTATTTTTCTCTCTTCCTTCTCTCTCTGTTAAGTATAAAAAGTAAAGAATAATTCAGATGGGAGGTACACATATCATTTCATTGCGTACTTTTTGTATTGCCAAGCAAAATATTATTTGCTCTCTTCAACCACGTGGAGCTTCCCAGGTGGCACAGTAAGAATTTACCTGCTAATGCAGAAGACACAAGAGACTTGGGTTCGATCCCTGGGTTGGGAAGATGCCCTGGAGAAGGAAATGGCAACCCAGTATTCTAGCCTGGAAAATTCCATGGACAGAGGAATCTGGCAGGCTGCAGTGCATGGGGTCACAAAGAGTCAAACATGACCTAGCAACTGAACAACAACAAATTCACTCTTTTCTGAAATTGTCAGTTTGATTTCTCATCTCTTTCACTAAAATGGCCTGTATTTTTGTGTTCAAGATGTGTGTTTATGATCAAAACCCCATACATATCTATATTAAATGGAGGAGGAAATGGCAACTCACTCCAATGTTCTTGCCTGGAAAATTCCATGGACAGAGGAGCCTGGCAGGCTATAGTCCATGGGGTTGCAAAGAACTGAGCATGCCCTTATATTAAAGGAAGGGTTCCTGAAACAGTGTCTCAGAACAATTCTAAGTACAGAAATTATGTTTCTCTCCTATCTTTTCCCTTCAAACTAAGCTGCTTACTCCCCATAACCAATCTTCCTTCCTAAAGGCAACATTTTATTTGTGAAAGTGCTTTGAAAAGACAGGGGGATATCAGCATTATTTTAGAGAGCCTTTCTAAAGAACCATAACAAGTCTATTTGAATCTTTTATTTGGTATTAACTAGATATTTTATCATAAGTGAGCAGGGAGTTTCTGGTTCACTAGTCTTTATTGCTTTCTTGAATGCATCTCAACCTTTTCCATAGTTCAAGTCCATATAATCCTCAATCCTTTTTTCCTTCAAATTTTAACTCCTTCCCTGTGTCCCCCATAACTCCTCTTGTTAATATCTCTGAGAATGCACTGTTGAGCTGTCATCTTGAATGTGAAAATGCTTTGAACTCATGGTGAATTGTGCCTTTTAAACAGGACTGTAAGAACTTGAGCCATTCAGTTTGGTTTACCCTTAGCCAAAAATACTTGTTCCAGGATTTTCACCCCTTTCTTCTCTGAGTGCCTGAGGGGACCCTGTCCTGAGGCAATGCGTCTGTTTTAGGTTTATGTTTAAAAGGAGTCCTTATCTCTGACCCTGGCATAATTATTATTTTTTAAAAGTTGGTTTTTGGTATGTACCATTTTTAAAAATTCTTTATTGAATTTGTTACAGTATTGCTTCACTTTTATGCTTTTGGTTTTTTGGACTCAAGGCATGTGGGGTCTTAACCCTCCAACCAGGGATGGAACTCGTACCCCCTTGCACTGGGAGGCAAAGTCCTAACAAGCTGAGCTGGCAAGGAAGTCCCTTGATTCTGGCATAATCAAATAAATGTTCTCAGGGGTCCTTTGGGCTTCCCAGTGGTGCTAGTGGTAAGAACGGTCCTGCCAATATGGGAGACATAAGACACGTGGGTTTGATCCCTGAGTCGGAAGAGTCCCCAGGAGGAGAAAAGGGCAACCCACTCCAGTATTCTTGCTTCCCTTTACCAAGCCTGTTTATCTGAAAAAAAAAATTGGGGGGCCACACCTTGGGGCTTGGAGAAGGGCATGGCAACCCACTCCAGAGTTCTTGCCCAGAGAATCCCGGGGACAAAGGAGCCTGGCGGGCTGCCGTCCAGGAGACTGCAGAGAGTCGGACTGAAGTGCCTTGGCACGCGCAGGGCCCCCTTTAAACTCCTCAGAAGAGTGTGGTAGATATTCACGATGGTTTCCTGAGCCTCTTTCCCAGCCCCTTTCTTCCACCTGTTCCCACTGGGCATCATGTTTCTTCACCAGTCTCCTCTCCTATTATACATTCTCTGCTTCAACCACAAAGAGCAGTTTTGAGCCTGTCTGTGTGTGTTTGTATATCTCGTCCTTTCTGAACAGAATGACCTTTCTCCCCGTCCACACCAGGCAGACTCACCCGTCAGCATTCAGAGGGAAACCTCCCTTCACCAGAAAGCCTGATGGCTTGTAACACTTTTTCCCTGTCCTGAGATAATCTATTGAGATGTGAGTCTGTTCTTTGTTCTCGCTGCTCTGGGGAGCTCCAACAAGTGAGATAAACCTGTTTCTTCTCCCTTGCAAGATGGAAACTAAGACTTTCTGTTCCAAATTCTGGCTCCCAGACTGCATGGAAGTGGGGTCACAGAGGACAAACAATCTTGACACCCCAACACACACAGTTTCACGCACACTGTCTTAAATCTTTTCTAGCAGAGCTGTGTGTGTGTGATCAGTCACTCAGTCATATCCGACTCTTTGCAACCCCATGGACTGTAGCCTGCCAGGTTCCCCTGCCCATGGAATTTTCTAGGCCAGCATACTAGAGTGGGGTGCCATTTCCTACTCTAGGGGATCCTCACGACCCAGGGATCAAACCTTTCTCTGTTGCATCTCCTGCGCTGGCAGGCAGATTCGTTACCACTAGCACCTTCTGGGAAGCCCAAAGACCCTCTAAAGGGTGTATTGCTGCCCAGGTTTGTCAGAAATGAACAGATGCAAATATGGCATCAGAGAATCAAGGTTGGACTTCAACGTCAATGAGTCTGACAGTAAAAACTTTTTTGGTCTACCAGGTCCTCTCTGTTTTTGAAGCCAGGGCCTGCAGCCTCTTGTGTGGCCATCTCTGGTCTCACGTCTGCCCACTGGGATCAGCCTGTACCCCTGGGGGAAAGAACCGAGCACAAGCTGAGCCCATCTCCCTTTGGTACCTCCCAATGGAGCTGGCTAAGACTCAGTCCAGTTCTAGTCCCCAACGAGATTCTCTGATTACCAAGGGAGGCAGTGGAGGAGTTTAGTTAGAAACTTAACTGTCAACCTGGGAGTTTCCTAAGTCCTTCTGGCCCTCCCCACCATTCTCTCACCCCTACAATGGACAGTTAAGGCCCACTGGCCAACATGCGCGGAAGAATTCTGCCTCCCCGGTGGGGTTCAATCTTTGGCTAACCTTGTTGAGCCTCTTCTGTCATCATTATTGGTCTCTTTTATGGCCCCCACTGGAACTTAAGACTCATTGTCAGAATCAGCTGGGTCAGAGGGTTCCAGAGGGGACCATTGGAGTTTTATGGAGACTTTTCCATCTGCTAAATAACCTTGAGAAAAGAGTTGAGTTATTGACTTCCTGACTCACGGCTCTACCTCCTCAGGCACCTGGGTTGAGAGTTTATATTCTCTGACATCCAGTGTCTCCTGAGGGCATAGCATCATTGTGGACATGAAACGTTGACTGGCTTAGTTATTTAAGAATCCACCTGCAATGGAGGAGATGTGAGTTTGATCCCTGGGTCCGGAAGATCCCCTGGACGAGGGATTTACCCACTCCAGTATTCTTGCCGGGAGAATTCCATGGACAGAGGAGCCTGGCAGGCTGCAGTCCCTGAGGTTGCAGAGAATCGGACATGACTGAGTGACTAAACAGAAAAACTCTCTATCTTCAAGTTTGGAGTGTATGCCCCTAACTCTCCCTGTTGGGCTCCTATTCCTGTTTCAAAGGCACACACATATATGACCTTCACATTCTCCATCTTTTAAGGTCTAAGTAGTAGATGCATAATTCCAAGGTCTAGCTCCTAAATCCTTCACCATCCGTTAAAACTCCCCCTGAATATTCTGTGAATCACTACGGTTTAAAGACACTGTGCCTTAAAAATAGATTGATAGAAGTGTAGATTTAAAGGCTTTTTCCAGCACTTGTGTTATTCTAGAGGTGACACTGGAGGGAAGATTATCCGTATAAATCTTCTTCCTCCTAGAGATTACCCTGGAACCTGTGCGGGTAAGAATGCTTGGCTGTAAACCCACTATTTCCAGCCAGGAGTGTCAGAGTTGCTAGAGAATTGGGTCTATGAGGTGTGGTTGCAGGCAACCAAAGGAGTCATTCACGGAAGCAGGACAAGGGGTGGGTGGCATTCAGCAAGATTGCGCTGGCATAGAACAGCCCGAGAACGGAAGCAAATTCCCAAATATGGCCAAAAAATGTGGCACCACACACCATCATGTGGGATCTTCCCTGACCAGGGGTTGAACCCATGTCCCCTGCATTGGCAGGTGGCTTCTTAACCACTGGACCACCAGAAAAGTCCCTGGATCCTTATATCTTTAAGGTTCCTCTTCTTTTTTCAACCCACTAACAGGACTGGCCCTCCACCTTACTCACCATAACTGAAAATGTCCCCAAACACTGTTCCGGGGGCAGGGCAGGTGGCAGGCAACATCACCCCTGGTTTTGAACCACTGCTATAGATGATATGAAAACCTCCGCTTCTGGCCACAGGGGTGACTGCGGAAGAGAGTAATACGCAGGCAGGGTCACCTGCTCTGTAAGAGACCCCATGGTGTCACCTGCCTTGTGACACCCACTTTAATCCTCACAAGGTTCGGAAAGCAGGTTGAGACTCGGGCGTGAGCAGCAGCATCCCCTAGGCCATCTGGCTAAGAAACAGGGGAGCCAGAGCTTGAATACATTGCATCTTCCATCACTCTGCTGGACTTTTCCTCCAGTTCCTGGAGAAGCCAGGATTAGAAGATGAAGTGAAATCCCAAAGAAAGAAAGGAGAACAATCAGTGAAAGCAACAGTTGCACCAGCATAAGGGCTTCCTTTCTTCCCAAATGCTCTTTGGTTAACAGAGCAAGTGGGGGACTTCCCTGACAGTCCAGTGGTTAAGACTCTGCCTTTCAATGCAGGGGATGTGAGTTTGATCCCTGGTCAGGGAACTAAGATCCCACATACCTCCTGTCCAAAAAAAAAAAAAAAAACCAACCAAACATAAAGCAGAAGCAATATTGTAGCAAATTCCATAAAGACATTTTTTTAAAAATCACCCACATCAAAAAATAAAATAAAAATTTGGAATGGAGGGGACACATGTATGCCTATGGCCAATTCACATTGATGGATGGCAAAAAAAAAACCATCACAGTATTGTAAAATAACCATCATCCAATTAAAATAAATAAATTTGGGGAAAAAAAAGACAGCAAGCTGGGAGAGATCCATTCTTCGTCAAGTTTAGTTGTTAGAGCAGTAATGATAGTAGGAGTTCTGGCTTGTATTTAAAGCCATCACGAGGTCACTGGATGTGGCTGTTAAGTCAAGGAAAACAATTCCCCATGGGTTTGGAATCCATACAAGCCAGGTGTGCACTGGGTCCTCCAAGGATGGCCAAGCCACAGAGCTGAGACGGCCGCCCCCGCCTGCCCCCTCACTGCTGATTTTATGGAGTCGACCACGGTGACGAATGGCCTCGCATTTGGATGGCAGTCCCAGTCCTGGTCACAGCTGAAACTCCCTGTCACTGCAGACATATGTGCACTCTGAGAGCTCTGGAGCCATTGGCCATCTGTCCAGGAGCCCACAGCCATCCCTGGCATGGAAATTAGCAATCGGAAGAGGCAGCTTTTCCCCAGCAGACACCTGGAGCCCCGGGCTCATAGACGCGGCCTCGCCAGCTACACAGCGGTGCTGGGAAGCCCCCAGATCAACAGCAGGTGGCGGGAGGGGGCGACGCAAAACCGACAGGAGCTCTCAGGCATCACCCCAGGAAGAGGCGGGAGAAGTGATTTCTGTGTGTGTGAACACGGCGAAGGGGAGAGCGCAAGTTTGATGGATGCAGTCAATCTGGGTTTGACCCTCCGTTCCAGCCCCTACGAGATGCATGACCTTGAACCAGTCACTTCTCCCATGGACTCAATTTCTGCGTCTGGAAAATCACAACAGACTCCTTCTTCCTTCGAAAGGGGAGAATTGGTGAGAAAATTGGCTTTGCCAGTTGGTGAGCAGTTTGTTGGGGCAAGGACTGTCAGCTCCGGCCCCTTGCACAACAGACTTTATTATCTATGGAGGGAAAAGGGGGCAGAACCAGATGGTGGCCCAAGCTCCTTTAGAGAAAGATGACAAAGCATTAATCAGGAGACGCAGACATGCTCATAGAGACACATGTGAGTGTCACATGATGAGCTTCAACTTTTAGTTGAAAATGTAACACATTATCAGGGACAATTGTACACAGGATGCCAGAATGCCTAATCATAAATATATCTTCCTCACTTCCCAGGTGGCTCAGGTAAAGAATCTGCCTGTAAAGCAGGAGACCCGAGTTTGACCCCTGGGTCAGGAAGATCCCCTGGAGAAGGGAATGGCAACACACTCCAATATTCTTGCCTAGGAAAATTCCATGGACAGAGGAGCCTGCAGGGCTATAGTCCATGAGGTTGCATAGAAGTTGGACCTGACTTAGCAAATAAACCAACACACCCCTCATCAGACAACCGGGTCTCCCTCTCATAGGAAATCACTGTGGCTAATTTCCTGTGTATCCTTCAAACAACAATTATTGTGTGGACAGAAAGAGAACTCTACAAAAGCGACTTTGACTTTGCTTTTTCTCATAGAATAGATCTTGCTTTTGTATCAGATCATCTGTATCTGTCGCTTCCTTTGCCCAACCTGGCAATACCGCCCCCCCCCATTTGGATGTACTGGCATCTCGTCCATCCCATCCTCTACTTCTCTGATGACAGATATTTTGCTCTCATAAACGATGATGTAAAATGCACTTCAAAAATCATTCTTTGTGCACATGTAGGTAAATTATTGGGCTTCCCTGGTGGCTCAGATGGTAAAGAATCTGCCTGCAATGCAGGAGACCTGGGTTCTATCCCTGGGTCAGGAAGATCCCCTGGAGGAGGGCATGGCAACCGATTCCAGTGTTCTTGCCTGGAGAATCCCCAGAGACAGAGGAATCCAGTGGACTTCAATCCATGGGATCGTGAAGAGCTGGACACAACTGACCAATTTTCACACATGTGTGTGCTAAGTCACTTCAGTTGTGTCTGACTTTTTGTGATGCTAGGGACTGTAGCCCACCAGGCTCCTCTGTCTAGGTGGGATTCTCCAGGCAAGGATATTGGAGTAGATTGACATGCCTTCCTTCAGGAGATCTTCCTGACCCAGGGATTGAACCCAGGTCTTTTATGTCTGCTCCATTGGCAGGTGGGTTCTTTACCACTAGCACCACCTGGGAAGCCCTTCACACAAACACACAGATTAATTATTAGATACAAGGTTTGTGAGTCATGGGGAGCAACCACTTCTTCCAAGTTGGCAAAACCAGCTGGCTCTTCCACCAATAATGCACATGTGTTACCTATTTTCACACCCCGAAGCACCCCCATTTTCCTCTTGGAGCACGTATGCATGTTTTAATGTATTTGCTTTTTGGAGAGGGGTGATGTGGAGAGAAATGAACCATGCAACCCAGTTACAAAAGAGATGCTCTGAGTTGCGGCAAATACAGGACAACACAGACGCTGCTCCCCTTCTAGAATACACCCCTGCATCCATGTCCTCCAGAAGCCTTTGAAGGCAGCTGCCTCGTGCAGGAGGCTTCCTGCATTTTCACTTTGTGAATGATCAGCAGGGTAAGCCAGAGGGGCTGTCTCTGCCGGCTCTTCTCTCTTCCTGGAGGGAGCAGGACTGGAAGGGAGCAGGCAGAGGGGGCAGCAGGGGCTGCTTTAGCTTCTGAACCTAAAGAACCCACGCCCCGCAGCTGCCACAGCAATAAGGCAGAGGTCCACCCCCCACTACAGACACAGACCCTCCGAGAAAGTCCACTTGAGCTGAGAGGTGAAGTTGTTCACCGCGGATGCTCGAATGAAAACGAGATAAATAGTGAAGTTTCTGAAGGTAATTTATCCACCCCTTGCTACCTGCCTTTCCGATACAGAGACCATTCTGTGTTTGCCACAAGCAGAAAAGAAAGGGGAGATAGGTAGCAATCCCTCCGAGGCTGCCCCGGGTCAACTTTATCAAAATGATAAAATGTTTTGGGTCTTGGCGGCCCCCCTGGGCTGGCCCCGGGTTGGGCTTCCCGAGGCATTAGGGGGTGAAGGAGGTGAACGTACGGCTCTTCCTGGTGCATCCCAGTAGCATTGCTTGTGTCGCCGCTGATAGCAGTTTTATCAAGATAAATCTAGTGCTCCTCGGGAAGGATATTAATAAATTATCTAGTAATGAAAAATGTGAGAGGAACCATACTCTTACATCAGGCTTGTGATGATTACTTTGATAGATGAACTGGCGAGATTTCCTCGACAAGGCAGAAATGAGAAGCATGACACATAGACCTTTAAGGGTGACCTCAGAGGGAAAACAGGAGTTGCTGAATGATACAGAAGCAGAATAGGAAAAACTAGAGCTGCGAGGCGCTGCCTGTCGACTGCCAGACGGATGAGCTCCGCTGATCAACCGATCATTGAGTTTAGAGTCAGAGGCAGAAAGGGAAGGAGGAGACAGAAGAGGAGGGGAGAGAGGGGGGCAGACAGCGAAGACTGGGGTCTGTTCGTGGAAGTGTGGGATCTGGGATTGAGCTTAGCATAGATGTGCGGATGGAATCTTAGCTTTCTCACAAGACACTGGAACATCTTCAGCCTCCTTATCTGTGAATGAAGAGATGTTGGTGGCACTGAAATCATAGGGCTGGTGGGGATGGCATGCAATAATTGTTGGAAAGTTCTTGCAGCCAGGAAGTACTCAGTACCTGGTACTCAGTACTAGGAAGTACTCAGTAATGGTAGCATAGACCCTGAGAGAGGTAGGGTCCACTTGAGAGATGATAAATGTGATCATGATCACTGGGAAAGAAGCAGGTACTCAGGTGAGGCTGTTAAAGAGAAGAACCTCAGTGCTTTTTTTTTGTCAACAGTCCTTGACACATTTCTGGTGCTCTGTTAGATTCTAAGGATACTAGTTGAAATGGGGCATGGCTTCCTGCTCCCCTACCATGCAAGTGTGCATGCTAAGTCGCTTCAGTTGTGTCCGGCTCCTTGCGACCCCATGGACTGTACCCCACCAGGCTCCTCTGTCCATGGAATTCTCCACTGGAGTGGGTTGCCATGTCCTCCTCCAAGGGATCTTCCCAACCCAGGGATTGAACCCACATCTCTTCTATCTCCTGCATTGGCAGGCAGGTTCTTTACACCACGTGGGAAGCCCCATGTGTAACACAAAGTCTATGGTAGGAGGTGGGTTTGTCCAGTAATCAAAGTAAAGGCTCTGGGAAAGGTGAGCACAGAGGAATAAAACAGGCTGGCCTTCTGTATCAGACCGAGAGACAGCGTGCTTGAGGAGGTCCGCTTGGAGTGGAATTTTGAAGGATAAACAGGCATCCATGAGGTGATGGCAGAGAAATGTTAGAAGTGCTTCTTTTGGGGGGAAAAAAAAAAACAAAAACAAGTCTTGGGAATTGCATGTGATTCAGCACGATTGGAAAGTAAGATGGAAACTAAAGAAAAGCTAAAGAAGAAGCTGGAGACAGCTTGAGCCAGATTAGTCCAAGTTACTTTTTTTAACATGCGTGGGGGTACCATCATGATGCAGTGAGGAATCACTGGCTTTTTAGCATCTGTTTCTCCCCTATTTTAGCAACTGCTTCTTGATTCACTGTTGGAGACTTGTCTCTCCAGCATTTCCATTGATGTCTGAGCTGCAGAGCTGCTCACAGGAGGCTGGGGGCAGGCTGGGAGGACTCACACTCACCTGGGTGTGCCCACCTGCTACTACTACCTGAGCGTCCCATGGGTCTATGGTGTGGCTCACTGAAGGCTGGAGGACATGAGGATGGCTTCAGAAACTTGAAAGCAGGCAGGGGGGCAGTGGAGGAGAGAATGCTCCCCACGGGTCCACAGAGGCTGGAGCCTTGCTCGAGAAGCAAAGAGAGATCCAGGAAGTCTTGCTGGGACTCGGATCCCAAGCCCTGCTGAAGGGAGAATCTTCATCTCACCAGTAAAACATTTACAACCACGGTGACCTAAAGCTAAAACTCAACACTGACCCCATAATATGGGGATGAGATGAAAGAGGATAACCATCCCCCCAGTCTTCTGGGTGAGAGGAAGGGGCAAACCTTCATCCAGGGTTAGACAGAATTTAATCCACATCTACTCTTCTTTTATATGCCATATCTTTTAGACATAATTACAAGATATTTTTTAAAAAGACAGTGTGACCCAGAAACTAGGGGGAGGGAGGAAATGGTCAGTGAACTCACAGATGACCCAAATGTGAAAATTAGCATAAAAGTAGTTTAAGTATTCTCCACCTGCTGAAGCGTCTAGTGAAAAAATTGGACAATACATAGGAAATAGTAAGCATTTCAACAGAGAGAGAAAACATGACCAAAGAAACAAATGATATCAGAACTAAAAAATATGTTTGAGGAAGAAGACAGCAAATGGGCTTATTTGTAGGCTAGTCATAGTGAAAATATATCATGGAAAAATCAAATTCAATAAAATTATCTATACTGACTCATGAACAAACAAACAAACAAAAAAACCCAGCAGAGATCTATGAAGTGAAGTGAAGTCACTCAGTTGTGTCCGACTCTTTGCAACTCCATGGACTGTAGCCCGCCAGGCTCCTCCATCCATGGGATTTTCCAGGCAAGAGGACTGGAGTGGGTTGCCATTTCCTTCTCCAGAGGATCTTCCCCACCCAGGGATCGAACCCGGGTCTCCCGCTTTGTAGGCAGACGCTTTACCCTCTGAGCCACCAGGGGAGTATGGGTCACTGTGAAACAGTATAACATACGTGTAATTGGAGGCAGGGGTCAAGGTCAGGCTCTGCTTTTCTCTCCACTGTATCCTCAGACCCTGACACAGGTCCTTACCCAGCAGAGGCCTGGGGGGAGTTGTCACCTCTTTTCTTCCTTTGCTATCTTAGGACACTTACCTATGTTGCCTGGAAGAATAACCCCAGTGTCCAAAAGGGCATAGAAAGAGCTTTCTTTTTGTAATATCTCATCTTCCTGTCACCATCCCTCTCCCCTGAGAAGAAAGGATTCTGGAGTTAGAGAGTTCACATCTTGTTTGAGTTCAAAACAAGTTCAAATCTTGTTTCTGTACATCCTGACTTTAGGGTGTATGCATGCCCCACTTGCTGCGACCCCCTGGACTGTAGCCCACCAGGCTCTGATGTCCATGGGTGTCAGGAAGCATTTAACGAGAGGCTTCCTGTGTGCTGTTTTGGATCTGTCAGGAACCCTCTGGCCCTTATTAATTCCTGAATATTCAGGAATTAAGAGGAGAGGCACGCCTTTCCCAGGGCTGAGGAATCCAGGCATTTCTCATCACGGTGATAAGTACCCTCTTCCTTTTTATGAGCCATATGGCAAAAGGTGATTGTTTGCAACTCTCTCTTTGATAGGGATCGTCTTATGTTTTGTAAGTCTGGAATTTTTATCTTTATCTTTGCTGAGAATAACCACCTGGTAAGACAGTATATATGCCCATGCCATGTTGATTAAAACACCTTTGCTCCATCAGAGCTTTGGTCCCCGTGTCTGTCTATCTGTCTTTCTTTCTATTCTTTCTACTCCTTCTTTCTTTCTATTGTTTCTATTCCTTCTCCCTCTCTCTCTCTCTCTCTCTCTCTCGCTAATTCCTTGGAGCGCGGAGGCCCGCTGAGCTCACTTTCTTGCCCGGGCTTCTAAGACCCTCTTGAGAAGGCGCCCTGTGCCTTCACCCACTCGAGAGGGCGCCTGGTGCCTACGTGCAGCAGCGCGAGCCCTAAGAACAGGGCTCTATTTGCTTTCCGCGTAAACCAAGGGATATCAGCCTCTTTCTCTCTCTTACTCTCCGGACCACCAGGTTCCGGTCCATTAAAGGACCAACACATGGGGTTCTCCAGATAAGAATACTGGAGTGGGTTGCCATTTCCTTCTTCAGGGGATCTTCCTGACCCAGGGATCGAACCCGCATCTTTTGCATCTCCTGCATGGGCAGGTGAATTCTTTACTACTGCACCACTTATAGCCATGCACAAACCAGCTAATGTATCTGAGACCATTTGCTCATCATAGAAACCTGAAATGGTAAAAAACTGCTTTGCAGATGCTGGAGTGGATGATCAGGTAAGTCAGATCACATGGAAGGACAGACTCAGGGCCCCTCCTTCCCTGCTCTCCCATCTCACTGAGCTCTCTTTCCTCCCTCCTTTCTTGGTCCCCATCCAGCATCTCTCATCCGCCTCCTCTGCCCACAAGCCCCTTTGCTGCTCCCTGTGTCTGTGCGGTATGAACACACCCTTTACGACAGCATCCGTTGAGGTCAAGGTTAGGTGACAGCAGGGTGGGGAGGGGTGGGAGGAATGGGTGGACACTCTGCTCCATTTCATGCCAGGTCCCTACTTCCTGCTTAGAAGCATAGTATCAAACCAAGTGGCCCCACTGAAACCCATCTAGATTAGGAGTCCTCGGGTGGAGGCCGAAGTACTGAGCTCCAAGGGGCCCTTGGGTTGAGACACAGCATGCACACAATTTCACACAGATCCAGTCACACATGATGCATGAGAACATTCAGAGGGCATCAACTTCAGAATCCCCCAGGCCCGCATTCCTTACCTATGTTCTCTTAATCTGATCACTGACTCCATTGCATGGTGTCAGGAAATACCAAATCTGTATTAGTTCTTCAGGGGAACAAAACCAAATAGAACTAATGAGAGAGAGTTTGTTTTAAGGAATTGACTCACCATGATGGCAGGGGTGGGGGGATTCCCAGGTGGCACTAGAGGTAAAGAACCTGCCTGCCAGTTCAGGAGACACAGAGACACAGGTTCGATCTCTGAGTGGGGAAGATCCCCTGGCGGAGGGCATAGCAACCCACTCCAGTATTCTTGCCTGGGGAGCCCCATGGACAGAGGAGCCTTGGGGGCAACAGTCTATAGGATCATAAAGAGTCAGACACAACTGAAGTGACTTAGCATGCACGCACCATGATGGGGACCAGCTGGAAATCTACAGGCAAGGTTGGGGATTCACTTGAGAGCTGGAGTCTGAAAGTTGGAACTCAGGCAGCATTTCTATGTTGAAATCTGGAAGCAGAGGCTTCTCTTTTAGAAACCTCAGTCTTTGCTCTTAAGACCTTTCACAAATTTAATAGCCAGACACATCTCCTGAACCCACCCTTCACCTCCAAAAAAGATCAATAGCAAAATCATACTTCATACTCCCCCCTCATGAAATACAGCTATCCTGCAGAAAACTGGAAACTCACTAACCCTTTCTCCAGAAGCGGATGCAAAGTCCTTAGGTAATGTTCACTCTTCTCCTTGACATGCTGAAACTTTAATGCTCTCATAAATAATTAACAATTCTCAGACACTGTGGTATAAAGTTAATATGTCTTTATGTTTTATGACAAGGGATTCAGAGAGGAAGGAAAACAAATATTTGGCTAAAATATATACAAATAAAAACAGATGCATAAAAATGTGAGAGAAGTACTCAAAACCCAGTGACAAGGTGTTGCAACTTTTGTCTTTTTTGTTTGTTTGAAAACAGGTTCCAGAAAGGACTTCTGTCTCGCCAGGCACTGTTGCCACTGCAGCATTCTTGCCTGAGAAATCCCATGGGCAGAGGATCCTGGGGGCTACAGTCCATGGGGTTGCAAAGAGTCAGACACAGCTGAGTGTCTGAACAGCAGCAGCAGACACAGGTACCGCCAGGGCTCTGCTCTGGGACACAGCAGGTCAGCATCCCTGCTGACAGGACCTCAGTCTCCTTAGGACTTGCCAGCGTTTTGGCTTCAGGACCACAAGGGGCTCTGTCCATGCTGATGAGAGCCTGGTTCTTCAGGACCTGCTTGGGAAGGCGCCACCTGGAGGAAAAGGTCATCCCTCAAGCCAGAGACAGAGGAACTCGTGACATAATCTCGGTGCCTCTGAAGTACACATGGACTCCTCCAAGGGTGATTAGGATCACGTTTTTGTGTGAGCTGGATCTGGTTCTTCAAAAGTGAAAGTTGCTCAGTCGTGTATGACTCTTTGTGAGCCCATGGACTATTCAGTCCATGGAATTCTCGAGGTCAGAATACTGGAGTGGGTAGCCTTTCCCTTCTCCAGGGGAACTTCCCAACCCAGGGATTGAACCCAGGTCTCCTGAATTGGCAGGCAGGTTTGTTTTTTTTTACCAGCTTAGCCATCAGGGAAAGCCCATGTCTAAATATTGAAGATGCTACAGGCCATCCTCAGTTTGTGGCTTGCCTTGGATCTGGGGCTCCATTTCAGTCTGAATTAGCTGAGTAGATTCAGCATGCCTGCCAGTTGGGAGCATGGCCTCCACTGAACTGAACTCAACTGAACCTGACCTGGGGCTTGCACTTCCCAAGTGGCCAACAGGGGTCGCCAAGCCTACCTCTGATTTTTGCAGCTCCTGCAATGTTCAGCTGGAGGACTTGGTTCTGCACTTGAACTTGGCTCCTCATGCAGTGGTCAGGAGCTTGACCTCCTCAGGATCTGTCAGGGCTTTGGCTTCTGGACAATGCCAGGACATGTCAACATTGACAGGTCAGTTTCCTCAGGACAGCCTGGAGCTTCTGGACAAAGGTGCACAGCATCCATGCAGGCAGGAGCTCAGTGTCTTCAGGACCTAGTGGGAGGCATCTACGCAGGAGTAAAAGGTAAGGAAAAAGTGAGCAGTTTCCTGTGTGCAGATTATTGCAGAGCGGGTCCGTTTTCAGAGAAGCCAGCAGAGGAAGGGCTTGATGCGGACCATTGTGGGTGTTAGTTAGTTTTGTGTGTGGTATAGGCAGCATCCAGTACCGTCGTTTAGTGTATAGTGTCTCGTTTCCCTGGCACCATTTATTAAAGGAGACTGTCCTTCCCGGAAGTGTGTGTCCTTGACAGCTTTGTTGTAATTTAACTGACCGCACACCTGTGGCTTTGTTGCTCTTTACTCTGTTCCTTGGGTCCATATGCTGATTTTTGTGCCAATACCACACCTTTTTGGTTGCTGTAGCTTTGTGGTGTAGTTTGAAATCAGGGATCCAGATGCCCCCAGCTGTGTTCTTCTTTCTTGTGACCACTTGGCTACTCTGGCTGCTTTGTTGTTCCCAAGAAATGATGAGATAGATTTTTCTGTCTCTGCAAAAAATGCTATTTGAATTTTCTTAGGGATTGAATTGAATGTGTACACTGCTTTGTTCAGATGAACATTTAAATGCAATTCTTCCAGTGCATGACCATGGAATATTTTTCTATTGATTTGTGACTAAAGTTTCTTTGTTCAGTGACTTACACAGTTTTCTTTGTGCCCGTCGTTCACATCTTTGGTGAGATTTGTACTTGGGTGTTTTGTTCTTTTTGATGCCCTTGTGGATGGAATTGCTCTCTTAATTTTTCCTTCTGGTGCTTCATTGTTGGCGTAATGAAATTTGACTGATTTGTATGTATTGTTTTCATATTATGCAACTTTACTAAATTCCTTTGTTATAACAGTTTATTCTGATGGTTTGATTGATGAAAAGTTGGAACTCAAAAATCCCACTCTTTCTATAATAAGTCATATGCAACACCCAAGGTATACTGGCTCCTAATATAATCTTCTCATGGTGCCTCTTAGTAATGTGTGGTTGGGTGTGCGCTTCAGTTGTGTCCAATTCTTTGCTACCCTATGGACTGTAGCCCACCAGGCTCATCTGTCCATGGGGATTCTCCAAGCAAGACTAGTGAAGAGGGTTGCCATGCCCTCCTCCATAGGATCTTCTTGACCCAGGGATTGAACCTGTGTCTTTTTGTGTTGTCATCACTTTCTAATTGTTTGTTCAGCAATGTTCTTAGTAGCTTGAAGTCAACCATAATGTGACTGTTTAGACTACAGAAATTGGCAAATATTACCAATAAGGCCTTTGGATGTGTGTGTATGTGACTCATCTATTCAGCATTACCTCTACATCACTGAATATGAGCTCTGTGATAATTGTTTGTTTTGTTTTGCCTTGTTTTGTTTTTCATCCTAGCACCTGAATCCGTGCCTTGCACATAGCAAATGTTTCATAAGTGTTGACTTAATTAATTTAGCTAAGCTCAATACTGCCCACTGTTCAGCTGGGAAAACTGAGGCTCAAGGAAGTTGTCCCTTTCTCAAGGTTGCCAAGCTTATAACCAACTGATCCCAGATTGAAACCCAATTCACTCTGACTTTAGACCTAAGTTCTCATTGCCACAGGGAAAGGGGAACCGGGAGCACAGATGCCCTCGGACATTTTGAGCATCCCTCCTATAGATGCTAAGTGGGTGTCACCACAAGGAAAACCCAGGATGGCCAGAGGGACCGTGGGTACTAAAGAGGTGAGCTTTCTTCATCACCACTATTGACACATTTTCTTCTCTGCTGTGGGTTTGACAAAATAAATTCTCTCTCAGCCCACAACTACTTAATTAGGCTGTACTCATATATCTCCAGACTTCAAAAAAAGACAGTGGAAGCAGCTTACAGCCACTGGCAGCCAACAAGAAGAAGCAGAGTAGCCCCTGGCAGTATTTTTCTCCTTGCTCAGTAACTTGAGTCTGGCCCTAAATCTCTATTATTCTTCCAGGAGGATGGTCCTGATTAAAGGATTCCTTCTGCAGCTGAGACTCGGTGATAAGGGCTTTCTGTTTAGACCCTCCTACTCTACGAAAAGAACATAAATCATCATTTTGCATCAGCTTAGTTTCCATATTTTATTTTTACTGCAAGTTGTAGGGAGGGGGCACCATAGATTTGGAAACCTGGGTCTGAATGTGTATATAATATGGCTGATGAGTTTTTTATAAGAAGGGTCAATTCTATAGCATTATTAATTAATTTCTTTCTTTTTGAAACACACCAACCAATTGGCAGGGAAGGGACTGGGTATTTATGAAGCCCTGACAAGGCTCTGGTTTTTCCAGTGGTCACGTAGGGATGTGAGACCTGGACTGTGAGGAAAGCTGAGTGCCGAAGAATTGATGCTTTTCAACTGTGGTGTTGGAGAAGACTCTTGAGAGTCCCTTGGACTGCAAGGAGATCCAACCAGTCCATTGTAAAGGAGATCAGTCCTGGGTGTTCATTGGAAGGACTGATGCTGAAGCTGAAACTCCAATACTTTGGCCACCTGATGCAAAGAGTTGACTCATTGGGAAAGACCCTGATGCTGGGAGGGATTGGGGGCAGGAGGAGAAGGGGACGACAGAGGAAAAGATGGCTGGATGGCATCACCAACTCGATGGACATGAGTTTGAGTAAACTCCGGGAGCTGGTGACGGACAGACAGGCCTGGCGTGCTGCAATTCATGGGGTCGCAAAGCGTTGGACACGACTGAGCGACTGAACTGAACTGAACTGAACTGATGTGTGCCAGGCATGGTGCAATGTGGCCTAGATATTATCTCTCAGTCACAGAAAAGTTTGTAAATGTTGATGTCATTAACCCTATTTTACAGTGAAGAAACTGTACACTGGAGGAGTTGAACATCTTGTTCAAGGCCTCATGGCTCATGAGTGATAAGACTTGTGAAGCAACCTGGGCATTCTGAATCCACAACACACAGGATTTCATCTAACTGATGTCTCTCTTAGAGAAAATACTCAGGGGACTTCCCTGGTGATCCAGTGGTTAAGAATCCTCCTTGCAGTGCCAGGGACGTGGGCTCGATCCCTGGTCAGGGAACGAGGATCCCACATGCTTCAGAGCTTCTGAACTCATGTTCCCCAACTGCTGAGCCCAGGCACCCCAGCTAGAGAGTCCGTGCATGCATGCATGTCTAGCTGCTTCAGTTGTGTCCAACTCCGTTTGACAGTATGGACTGTAGCCTGTCAGGCTCCTCTGTCCATGGGATTCTCCAGGCAAGAATACTGAAGTGGGTTGCCATGTCTTCCTCCAGGGGATCTTTCTGACCCAAGAATCGAACCCATGTCTCCTGCATTTCCTGAATCGCAGGTGGATTCTTTATCCACTGGGCCACCTGGGAAGCCCGGAGAGTCCGAACACCAAAGCAAAAAAAATCTCGCTTGACACGTCTGAGACCCAACACAATAATTACATTTAAAAATATTTTTAAAATACTCTGTAGCAACTGAGTCTGAGCCCAGGTTTTCCCTAAGCAGAATCCACAGGATGAGCCTAGGACAAACTGAGAAAGTAGCCTTAACATATATACACTGTCATGTGTAAGACAGACACGTAGTGGGGAGCTGCTACATAACACAGGAAACTCAGCCTGGTGCTCTGTGATGACCTAGAGGGGTGGGATAGGTGGAGAAGGGCACTCAAGAGGGAAAGTGAAAGTGGAGTCGCTCAATCGTGTCCAACTCTTTGTGACCCCATGGGATGTAGCCTACCAGGCTTCTCCGCCCATGGGATTTTCCAGGCAAGGGTACTGGAGTGGGTTGCCATTGCCTTCTCCAGGGGATCTTCCCAACCCAGGAATCGAACCCAGGCCTCCCACATTGCAGGCAGATGCTTTACCCTCTGAGCCACCCGGGGGGGATATATATATGTATATACATGTAATTGTGACGGATCCACCTTGGTGTACAGCAGAGACCACCACAACGTCGCAAAGCAATCGTCCTCCAATAAAAACAAATGAACAAAATTCGAAGGAAGCAACCTTAGATGCTGGTATGGGGAACAGTTCTCAGCTGGAGGAGGGGGTGATTTTGCCACCACTCTGCTCACCCAGGGATACGTAGCCATGTCTAGAGACACCCTGAGTTGTAATACTGAGAGAACAGGTGCTATTGACATCAAGTGGGTAGAGCCCAGGGGGGCTGCTCAACACCCTGCAATGCCAAGGGGTAGCCCCCAGCACAAAGAATTGCCCAGCCCCAAACATCAGTCGTCTCCTGGTTCATAAACCCTATCATGAGCATATAGTTTTATCTTCCCAGACATAATCTCCCTGGAGAAGAAAGCACTGAACCAGAGGACCCAATCTGCAAGGGCAGGATTTCAAGCACAAATGGGGGAGATAGGATAGTTGAGGAGCTCAGAATCTTATTCAGATCCACTGGCAAACCTTTAAAACTGGTTTCCACATCTGTTCTCTGCACCCTGCCATGCCATCTTCTTTCTCCAGTGGTTAATTTCAAATTCTTACAAATCTGAGGGCTTCTTTAAAAATAGCATGTATCATGTTCTCTGTCAACTCACTGACATTGCAGTTGCCTGGATTGGGGTTTCTTAACTTTGGTAAAGAGTTCAAAAATGTGGGGAACAGACCTGAGCAAGTAACTATTTTTGTGTTTTGTTGATTTGAAATAAAACATCAGAAATTTCTTGACAAAAAAAAAGAGTTCAGAGCACTCATAAAAACCAAAGAGGAAAGTTCTTATTAGCAAAGTCATATGTGTTCATTGCTGAAATTTTAGAAAATAGAAGCCTACAGAAGCAAATAAAATTCTATGATAAACTTATCAGCCAGTAATAACTGTTTATAGTATTTTAGTGAATGGACTTCTAGTCTTTTTTTTTTCCATAAATACATTCGCAAATGAAATTATTCAAATCGGCCCTGTGATAATCAAGGCATGTAAATTCTGGCAAATAAGGACAACAAAAATAAGAAATAACAGCAGCAAGAATAGCAGAAAACAAAAGCCAATACTGAAAAAGTGCAGCTTTTGTGCCAAATATTTTGAGACCTTTACACTCATTTAATCCACTCAGCAACCTTGTGAGGTAGGTACTGTTGTTGTTCAGTTGCTCAGTTGAGTTCGACTTTTTGTGACCCCATGGACTGCAACACGCCAGGCTTCCCTGTCCTTCGCCATTTCTCAGAGTATGCTCAAACTCATGTCCATTGAGTCAGTGATGCCATCCAACCTTCTCATCTTCTGTCATCCCCTATTGTTATTCCCAGTTTCAGGAAGGGAACACGCTGGCAACATGACCACCATCAGAAAGGCCCAAGGTCCATTGCACAAGCTCAGGAATGCACCTGAGCTCTGGAAGATTCTCTGGGAGACGTGAGCATCCCTCCCCTTCACCCTGGTCCCCTCTGCATCCATTTCCTATTTCCTAACTCCAGAGGCCATGTCAGTTTCCTGTGGCTGCTATGATAAATGACCACCGCCTGGGTGACTTCAAACTACAGAAATGTATTCTCTCTAATTCTGGAGGCTAGACATCAAAATCAGGGTGTCTGCAGGGCCACCCTCTCCCCTGGAGAGTTTCATCTTTGCCTCTTCCAGCTTCTGCTAGCTGTCTGTCCTCCGGGGCTCACGGCCCAGCTCTCTCTGCTACCTTTTCAAGTGGGCTTCGCTTCTACGGCTTCCTTTAAAGCTTCTCTCCATTGGCTCCCTTCCTGCCTCAGCATTCCTTCCTGCGTGTCTAGTTTCTTCCCTTTAGCTTCTCAGCTTCCTCCTCTCCCAAGTCCAGAAGGCTGCACGCCCTATCCCAGGCGTCCACACTGCCAACCAAGTCATCTCTGGAGGTGTCTCTGGATGTCAACGATCTTTGAAGGATGGCTCCTAGAAGTTAACTCAGTTTCCTCCTGCTAATGTTGGCGACTTCTCATCATGTGAAAATAAAGACTCTTTTACTTTCCAGAATGAAGATGCAGAATGGTGAACAAAATGTGCAAAAGGGTACAGAGAAGTCTGGCAAACGGGAAAAAAAAATTCTTATTTTCCTCCTAATTGACTGACTTAACTAAGGGAGAATTTCTTAAACCAGTTTAGCCTCTCTTGGAGGGTTTCTGCAAGCCCAGGCTTCCCTTTAACAGCACTGGAGGGGGAGAAATGCTTCCTTGGGAGGTGAGAAATTACACGGTGAAACAGTAGCTCCTTAAAGAAAACAGTCTTCTCCCCAGGGCTTCCTAATCTCTCTTTTCGCTAACCTCAGATATCGCCAGACAAGGGATTTCTCACTTTTTAAAATTGAATTTATATTTTATACTGGAGTATAGTTGATTCACGGTGTTAGTTTTGTGTGTACACAAAACAATTCAGTTGTACCTATACATATATCCATTCCTTTCAGATTCTTTTCCATTATAGGTTATTACAGAGTATTGAGTAGAGGTCTCTGTGCTATACAGTAGTAGTAGTCCTTACTGATTATCTATTTTATATATATTGTTCTTGCTTAGTCGCTAAGTCATGTCTGACTCTTTTGCGACCCCATGGGCTGTAACTCACCAGGCTCCTGTGTTCCACGTGATTTTCCAGGCAAGAATACTGGAGTGGATTGCTATTTCCTACTACAGGGGCTCTTGCTGACTCAGGGACCAAACCCATGTCTCCTGCATTGGCAGGCATATTCTTTACCACTGCGCTAGCAGAGAATATTAGTGTGTATATGTTAATGGCTTCCCAGATGACAAAGTGGTAAAGAATCCACCTGCCAATGCAGGAGGTGGGGATTTAATCCTGGGTCAGGAAGATTTCCTGGAGTAGGAAATGGTGACCCACTTCAGTATTCTCGCCTGGAAAATCCCATGGACAGAGGAGGCTGGCGGGCTATAGTCCATGAGGTTGCAAAGAGTCAGATATTCTAATCCCAAACCCCTAATTTATCCCTCTCCACCAACCTTTCCCCTTTGGTGAACATAAGTTTGTTTTCTATTTCTGTGAGTCTCTTTCTGTTTTGTAAATAAGTTCATTTGTGTCATATTTTAGATTCCACATATAAGCAATATCATATGGTATTTGTCTTTCTCTGTTTGCCTTAATTCACTTAGTATGATAATCTCTAGATCAGTCCATGTTGCTGCAAGTGGCAATATTTTATTATTTTTTAAATTTTATTGAAGTATATTTGATTTACAATGCTATGTTAATTTCTACTGTACAGTAAAATTATATATATATATATATATACACATACACATATGTATATTCTTTTACATATTTTTTCCATTATGGTTTATCACAGGATATCAAATATAAGTCCCTGTCTCCCTCTTTTTAATGGCTTAAATATATATATATATAAATAAAACATACATATATTCTTTATCCATTCATCTGTTGATGGACATTTATATTGCTTTCATGTCTTGGCTATTGTATGTAGTGCTACAGTGAATATTGGAGTGCATGTATCTTTCTGAATTAAGGCTTTCTCCAGATATATGCCCAGCAGTGGGATTGCAGGATCATATGGTAGAATTTTCTGCTTTCTAAATTCACTGTCATGGGTCTTTTAATTCAGGAAATCAAAAGAAAGGCTGTAAACCAATCCTTCATGGGATGACATAGCCACTCTGGTTTGGCAGGGATCTGGGCATCTTCAAAAACACAGCAGAACAGGTAATTAAACAACAAAACAGATGCTATTGAGAAAATAGCATGGGTGGCCCAGCAGGGCAGAACTCGAGATGGGAGCAAATGGAGACGTAATTTTGCCCCCTGCCACATGCACTCCTGAGTTCCACTTTATTGCAAAAATGGGCCCCATCTCCAACCTCCATCAAATATTTTATACATATGCATATATCTCCATACTTTGAAACTGAGAACAGATTCATATTCTTAACTGGTATTAAGTTTACAGTGTTGGAGGTTTCATTTGCATAATAAAATGCTATGCAAGAGGAGATGAGGGTTAATCAAAGGGTTTTATCACTCTTTTTAATTATCTTCATTATGCCAGAACAAGATGTAAATTTTAATTCTACCTTGTTAGCTAGCAGATCCCACCAAACTTTAGAATATCCAATCATCTGTCATTTTTAATAGGCACAGATGCCAGTGATTCTAGCAAGCGAAATGCTCTAAATATTGTAAGCTTTATTAATCTGATTGATATATCATTTAATATCATTTAACAATTATTAATGTTAAACATAAGATCGCCCCAGATGGAGACCCCTGTGAACCACAAATGGGTCCCCTTAGTTTTTCTTTCCCCATCCTGCTCTTCATCAGCCTATGCTGGAAATTCTTCCTCGTTCACACAGCACTTCTTTTTTTTTTCCTCCTTCCCCATCAAATCTGGAACCAGAGCTTGCAGTTCATGTGCAGCCCTTTTCCAGTGATCCACAAACTCTTTAGGTTTCTAAAAGGATACAGGACATACTGCGGTCTTAGCCCATGGACATGAGAAAGATTTTCAAGAGATGAGCGGTGGGGGATGTCTACGTAGGTGTTGGGTTTATCTGCTAAACTCTTCGTGCAGAAGCAAAACGATGTCTTCATCCCAGCCTGGGTGATCAGAAGCAGAGCCTGCCAATCACATTTAAATGAGGGCACAGCTGAGAAGTAAGCACCAAAGAAGGTTTCCCCTGGGCTTCAGGAGATAAGCAGTAATACAGAAAGAGGTAGCTGCCCTTGTACACTACTCCTGAGCCTGCAGCTAGTAGGAGGTGCTACAGGACAGCAGAATCAGAGAAGCTAAGCATTCCTGATGGGTCAAATGAATTAGCTAAAATAGATATTTTCCTATGGCCCTCTGTCAGTGTTTTACCTGTGAACGGTGGTGTTATGGAATGAATGCTAGTGTTCCCCTGAAATGTATATGTTGACACCCTACTCCCTAGCTGACAGTATTAGGAGGTGGGGTCTTTGGGAGGTAGTTTAGACTAGATGAAGTCATGAGGTTGGAGCCCTCACAAATAGGATTAGTGCCAATTTAAGAGTCATGAAGAGAGGGACTTCCCTGGTGGTCCAGTGGTTAATACCTCGCCTTCCAACACAGGGGGTGCAGGTTTGACCCCTGATCAGGCAGCTAAGATCCCACATGCCTTGTGGCCATAAAACGAAAACATAAAAAGAAGCAATATTGTAACAAATTCAATAAAGACTGTAAAAATGGTCCACATTAAAAAATCTTTGGAAAAAAAAAAAAGTCATGACTTTCCTTCCCTAAAAAAAAAAAAAGAGAGAGAGAGAGAGAGGGAGTCATGAGTTTGCTTCCTCTCTCTGCCTCTTTGCCATGTGAAGATTCAGCAAGAAGTCACCGGTCTGTAACCCAGAAGACTTCATCAGAACCTGACCATGCTGGCAGCCTAATCTCAGACTTCTAGCTTCCAACACTGAGACAATAAATTTCTGTTTTCTAAACCACTCAGTTGTGGTACTTTGTTATAACAGCTGTAGGAAATGAACACAGCCATTACCCACTTTCTCAGCCTCTCTTACAGCTATATTAGGGGCACATGACTGGGGTTTAACCAATCAAATACATCCACTCAGGATTAACTGAGGTTCAACCAATCAGGTGCACCCAAGGTAACTGAGATTCAGCCAATCAGGTGCATCAAAGGGGCACATGGTAACATCCATCTTCAACGTGAGAATGGTACCCACCCAGCACCAAGTTCCCCATCCTGGACCGCTGCTGCAGATGAATTAACCCCTGGTCCCAACCGTATTGCCTTCCTTTGCTCCAGTTTCCTGAGGCTGGTGATTCTGTATGCTGAGAGTCTTCCAGTAAATTCCATCACTACTTAAATTAGTATACAGCAGGTTTGGTTTTTCTTTTTGCTTACAACTGAAAACCCGGTTGAAGGATGTAATACATCCCTGAAGTGGTGAGTGGTGGACAGTGGGGGGCAGGAGGAGTGCCACATGCTTTAGGGCAGAGGATAGGAATTGGGAATATGGGATAGCCTGAAATAGAAGGGGACGCATGTGTAAGGCATGTGTGTGCCTGAGCGTGGATGCTTGTGCTTGCACATTTGCACATTCATAGCCACAGCTCTTCTGGGGGCAGGGCAGCCGCATGTACCCATGGGGGTGAACTTAGGTCATCTGATGTCGCTCACTAAGCAGCGCTTTCAGGCTTCAGTGGCATAGAGCGGGGCCAACGACAGTCCCCAAGTTTGAAAAATGAGCTGCTTCACTCGCCTGGTGCTAATGCCTTCGCTGAAGAAACTTACATCTTGGAAATGTCATGACACATTGCAATCATGAGGAACACAGTCACAGTCATCAGGAGTGTTTCTTCAAGAGCAGAGTGTGTCTGAGAAGATGCATGGCTCACAGCATCATTTCCCAGTGATGGGGTGGAGGAGTCGGTGCAGAAAAGCTCCCTGGGAAAGAAATCCTAGCAGGAGCTCAAGCTGCCGAGACTGCTTTGGAAGCCCAAAAGAATGCTGGGCTGGTGCTGGCTGACTGCACATTGATTGCCACCTCCCAGGTGGCCAAGCGGTAAAGAACCCGCCTGCCAGTGCAGGATATGCAAGAGACATAGGTGGAATCCCTGGGTTGGGAAGATCCACTGGAGGAGGAAATGGCAACCCAGTCCAGTATTCTTGCCTGGGACATCCCACGGACAGAGGAGCCTGGCGGGCAACAGTCTATGGGGTCATGCAAAGTCAGACATGTCTAAGAGATTGAGCTTGCACATTAACTCTGTGATGTTGGCCGTGCCTACAAATTGCTTTATGCCTCCGTTTCTCCACCTTTCAAATGAGAATAATATCACATGCATTGTTACTCATAGTTGTGTTACTGAGTCCAAGCTTATACTGCTTGCGGCACAAGAGGCCAATCAATCAAGAGACAAAGGTGTTGCAAAGAATAGCAACTTCACCCAGAAAGCCAGCAGACCAAGAAGATGGAAGACCAGTGTCCCAAAGAAACACCTTGCCAGGATTTGGATGCTAGTTTCTTTCATGGAGCAAAGAGGCAAGGGGGAGGAGATAAAGTAAAAAGGCAATTTTGTTGCTGTAGTTGCTTAGTCCCTACGTCATGTCCGATTCTCTTGAGACCCCATGGACTGTAGCCCGCCAGGCTCCTCTATCCATGGGATTTCCCAGACAGGAATACTGGAGTGGGTTGCCATTTCCTTCTCCAGGGGATCTCCTGCCTTGACAGGTGGGATTTTTTTTAACCACCTGGGAAGCCTAAAACGGCAATGTTCTGCTGTGCTTAGTCACTTAGTCATGTCTGACTCTTCGTGACCCCATGGGCTGTAGACCACCAGGCTCCTGTGTCCATGGGATTCTCCAGACAAGAATACTGGAGTGGGTTGCCATGCCCTCCTCCAGGGGATCAGGGGATTTTCCCAATGCAGGGATTGAACCAGGGTCTCCTGCATTGCAGGTGGATTATTTACCAGCTGAGCTACCAGGGAAGCCCCAAAACGGCAATAAGTATTTGCAAATATTTTCCAGTTCAGACCAGACTTAGAAGGGGGTGTGTTCATTTCTTTCTTCCTGTAGCCATTTACAGGTGTGCCTGGTCAAGATGTTTCCTGGGAGCTTAAACAAAGGTATTTTAGCTTAATTTTAGGTCTGAGAGTCAGGATCCCCATAGATGGGCCCTTATGTATACTTTAAGCTATAGGTAACATCCCTTTAGTGATTAACTTATAGACAAAGCAATAGAATGCAAAGGTAGAGTAAAAGAAACAGAGCCAATATGGAGTCAGATTTGTTTTTCCCCATTACAATAATGCCTTGGATAAAATCACATTCTAATGAAATAAAAATAACTGTGATGCACATGCGTGCTTGCCAGGCATATACTGGGCACCATCACAAATTAACTAACTTAAAGCACATGAGAACCCCATGAGATAGTGCCGTCATTACGACTATTGAGAGGAGGGAGAACAGAGACACGGAGAGGTGAACAGCTCTTCTCAATGTCCTAAAGCCAGCATGTGGCATTGCCGAGATCTGGACTCAGGCCAGATCTGGTGCGTGTGTGAGTGCTAAGTGGTTTCAGTCATGTCCGACTCTTTGTGACCCCATGGACTGGAGCCCACCAGGCTCCTCTGTCCATGGGATTCTCCAGGCAAGAGTACTGGAGTGGGTTGCCATGCCCTCCTCCAGGGATCTTCCTGACCGAGGGATCAAACCCAAGTCTCTTAAGTCTCCTGCATTGGCAGGCAGGTTCTTAATCATTCTGCCACCTGGGAAGCCCCCAGGTCTGGTGTCTGAGTTCATAGCCATGTCATGATGGCCTCTCTTGAGGATGCCAGAGTGCTGGGGAAAAGTCGTAACTGCTAGTCGATGGAGTATCTCATGGGTAGTCCCAGAGAGTTGCAAAGAGTCAGGCATGTCTTGGCAACTGAACAACACTGACAATATTGGAACTCCTTTAAAAGAGAGTGAACAAAAGAGTGGCTTTACTTCTGTATGTGATGATTATTTTAAAAATTATTGAGGTGTAGTTGCTTTATGACTCTGTGCCAGTTTCTCCTGTACAGTGAAATGAATCAGCTATAGGTACACATATACCCCCTCCCTTTTGGATCTCCCTCCCATCCCATCCCACCCATCTAGGTCATCTTTAATGAACTGTACTAACCACAAAAATAACTATAATAGTTCCACACTGGTGGGTACCAGTGGGTACTCAATGAACTAGGCAGTAGATAGTTTCAGTAAATGATCCCAGTTTAATCCTTCCAGGGAACATGTTCCCACTTTACAGCTGGGAAGCTGATGGCCCAGAGTATCTCCAATTCCCAAGATTATCCAGCAAAACAAATAGCTATGGTGGGATTCAAATTCAGATAGAAAGATTACAGAAACTGTACCCTTTCTCTCTGAGATGCCATCATAGACCAATTTCCCCTCAAAGGAACAACCATTTAAAACAATTGAACCTTTGGCTAGATAAGAGGAAAAGAAAGCACAAAGATGTTAACAAGATAATGTAAATATTAACATTCACTTTAAGAGGTTAAATTACCTAGAAGCCCTCATTTCTAAAGGCCAGCTTCTCTGGTTTGCATTCTCCAAAATCACTCTAACCTTTTCCACGAGGAAATTATGCACCCTGGTACCTGCTCTGCAGAAACCTCAGGATTTCTGGGCTGTCATCCGGGGAGGGAGGAGAAATGAGAAAGCCAGCTGTTCATCGCCTGCCCCTGGACATCTGGATCTTTCCTGGGACGCCTGTGTGGTCTGGCTTCTTAGCACACTGCTCACGTATGACAAAGGCATTCGGAAAAGATGAGGACTTGGAATTCCAGCTCTTCAGTAGAAACAGAGCTATATCGAGAAGATAACATAAAGTGTGACTGAATACGAGTTCTTTAGAAGTCCTGCTTTAAATAATTGCCAAGACTGATTTGTAATATGATCAGTGTTTGTTCAGAAACATTAAAAATCGCAAGCAGACGCGGGAGCGTGTGGGTTGGTTGTCTTTCTCATTTTTCTGTAACGTTGGCAGCATTCCCCTCTCGGAGCTGGAGAGGAGGGTTGATAGACACAAGATAGAAGATTAAAAAGGAGTGGCTCTCATAAAAAGGAATGCATTTGAGTCAGTTCTAATGAGGTGGATGGACCTAGAGGCTATTCTACAGAGTGAAGTAAATCAGAAAGAGAAAAAATTTTGTATATTAATGCATATGTATGGAATCTAGAAAGATGATGCTGGTGAGCCCATTTGCAGGGCAGCAATGGAGATGTAGCTGGAGAAGGAACCCACTCCAGTATTCTTGCCTGGAGAATCCCATGGACAGAGGAGCAACCGTATATAAAATAGATAGCAGGTGGGAATTTGCTACATGACGCAGGGAGCTCAAACCCAGTGCTCTGGGACAAACTGGAGGAGTGGATGGGGTGGGAGATAGGAGGGACGCTCCAGAGGGAGGGGACATATGTGTACCTATGACTGATTCATGTTGATGTATGGCAGAAACCAACACAATATTGTAAAGTAATTTTTCTCCAATTAAAAATAAATAATTTTTTAAAAAGGAGTTGCTTCAAAGTCACCTATTTATGACTGTGCTATCCAATTATGGCATCTCCCAGCTATATGACAATTAAGCAAGTCACTTCACTTTTCCTTGACTGACTCACCCCTCCCGTCAAATGGCCACAACAAATCCTGCACTGGGGTCCTTTAAGGCATCAGCTATGTCTCACTTATCTAAGTGGGGAGACTGGGCATAGCAGGCACTCAATGAGTGAGTGGTAAATAATCCAAGTTGTTGTGAGTTTTACATGGAATAACTTATTTTGGGAAAAGCCTTGCTGGATTCTTTATACGTTCTAGGTGCTTAAAAATAGCTGTTTTCCCTTCTCCCATCTTTAACTTATCATTTGTGCCTTTAAAAATGCTGCTATACACTTTGCCTTTCATCCCCTATGAATACACTGATATATTTTTTGGAAGTTCGACAGAGATCTTAAATATAATGTATCCCACAAAGATCCATATAGTCAAAGCCATGGTTTTTCCAGTAGTCAAGTATGGATGTGAGAGTTGGACCATAAGGAAAGCTGAGCACTGAATAATTGATGCTTTTGAGCTGTGGTGCTGGAGAAGAGTCCCTTGGACTGCAAGGAGATCAAACCAGTCAATCCTAAAGGAAATTAGTGCTGAACATGCATTGGAAGGGCTGATGGTAAAGCTGAAGCTCCAATACTTTGGCCACCTGAAGTGAAGGGAGGAGGAGAAGGGGACAACAGAGGATGAAATGGTTGGATGGCATCACCAACTTGATGAACATGAGTTTGAGCAAGCTCTGGGAGTTGGAGATGGACAGGGAAGCCTGGCGTGCCACAGTCCATGTGGTTCTAAAGAGTAGGACATGACTGAGCAACTGAACTGAACTGAAATATATATATATATATAGAGAGAGAGAGGGAGAGGGAGGGGGAGGGGGAGGGAGAGGGAGAGGGAGAGGGACTTCCCAGGTGGCTCACTGGTAAAGAATCCACCTGCCAATGCAGGAGACACAGGTTTGGTCCCTGTGTCAGGAAGATCCCCTGGAGAAGAAAATGGCAACCCACTCCAGTATTCTTGCTGGGATGATCCCATAGACAGAGGAGCCTGGTGGGCTACAGTCCATGGGGTCACAAAGAGTCAGGCATGACTGAATGACTGAGCACATCTAACACCCAATGTGTTAACTTCTTTATAGTCTGCCTTGCCTCATGTCTCAGGAGGTCAGGTACCCAGACTTGTCCCCACTGTAGCTCCAACACCAACCAAAGACCACCCCATACAACACGTGCTCAGTAACTTCTTTGAATAAAATAAATAATTTCTTCATCCCCTCTTCCTTTTTTTTGTGTGATGAGAACACTTGGGATTTATTCTCTTAACAACTTTCTTTTTTTTTTTTTTCTTTTTAAAAAATTTTAATGGGATAATTGCTTTACAATGTTTTGTTGGTTTCTGCTGTACAACAGCATGAGTCAGCCATAGGTATTCATAAGTCCTCTCCCTCTTGAACCTCCCTTCCACCCCCAACCCTATCCCACCCCTCTAGGTTGTTACAGAGCACCAGGTTGAGCTCCCTGTGTTATATAGCAACTTTCCACTGGCTGTCTATTTTACATGTGGTAGTGCATTAATATTACCTGACTTCTCTTTTTTTTTTCTTTTTATTTTCTTTTTTAAAATTTATTTATTTTTTCATTTATTTATATTAGTTGGAGGCTAATTACTTTACAATATTGTAGTGGTTTTTGCCATACATTGGTATGAATAAGCCATGGATTTACATGTGTTCCCCATCCTGAACCCCCCTCCCACTTCCCTCCCCATCCCATCCCTCTGGGTCATCCTAGTACACCAGCCCTGAGCACTTGTGTCATTCATTAAACCTGAACTGGCGATCTGTTTCACAATTGATAATATACATGTTTCAATGCTATTCTCTCAGATCATCCCCCCCCCCCGCCACCTTCTTCCACAGAGTCCAAAAGTCTGTTCTGTACTTCTGTGTCTCTTTTTCTGTTTTGCATATAGGGTTATCGTTACCATCTTTCTAAATTCCATATATATGTGTTAGTATACTATATTGGTGTTTTTCTTTCTGGCTTACTTCACTCTGTATAATAGGCTCCAGTTTCATCCACCTCATTAGAACTGATTCAAATGAATTCTTTCTAACAGCTGAGTAATATTCCATTGGGTATATGTACCACAGCTTTCTTATCCATTCGTCTGCTGATGAATATCTAGGTTGCTTCCATGTCCTGGCTGTTATAAACAGTGCTGTGATGAACATTGGGGTACACGTGTCTCTTTCAGTTCTGGTTTCCTTGGTGTGTATGGCCAGGAGTGGGATGGCTGGGTCATATGGCAGTTCTATTTCCAGTTTTTTAAGAAATCTCCACACTGTTCTCCATAGCGGCTGTACTAGTTTGCATTCCCACCAACAGTGTAAGAGGGTTCCCTTTTCTCCACACCCTCTCCAGCATTTATTGCTTGTAGACTTTCCTATAGCAGCCATTCTGACTCGTGTGAAATGGTACCTCATTGTGGTTTTGATTTGCATTTCTCTGATAATGAGTGATGTTGAGCATCTTTTCACGTGTTTGTTAGCCATCTGTATGTCTTCTTTGGAGAAATGTCTGTTTAGTTCTTTGGCCCATTTTTTGATTGGGTCATTTATTTTTCTGGAATTGAGCTGCAGGAGTTGCTTGTATATTTTTTAGATTAATTCTTTGTCTGTTGCTTCATTTGCTATTATTTTCTCCCATTCTGAAGGCTGTCTTTTCGCCTTGCTTATAGTTTCCTTTGTTGTGCAAAAGCTTTTAAGTTTAATTAGGTCCCATTTGTTTATTTTTGCTTTTATTTCCAATATTCTGGGAGGTGGGTCATAGAGGATCTTGCTGTGATTTATGTCAGAGTGTTTTGCCTATGTTCTCCTCTAGGAGTTTTATAGTTTCTGGTGTTACATTTAGGTCTTTAACCCATTTTGAGTTTATTTTTGTGTATGGTGTTAGAAAGTGTTCCAGTTTCATTCTTTTACAAGTGATTGACCAGTTTTCCCAGCACCACTTGTTAAAGAGGCTGTCTTTTTTCCATTGTATATTCTTGCCTCCTTTGTCAAAGATAAGGTGTCCATAGGTACGTGGATTTACCTCTGGGCTTTCTATTTTGTTCCATTGATTTATATTTCTGTCTTTGTGCCAGTACCATACTGTCTTGATGACTGTGGCTTTGTAGTAGAGCCTGAAGTCAGGCAGGTTGATTGCTCCAGTTCCATTCTTCTTTCTCAAGATTATTTTGGCTATTCGAGGTTTTTTGTATTTCCATACAAATTGTGAAATTATTTGTTCTAGTTCTGTGAAGAATACCATTGGTAGCTTGAGAGGGATTGTGTTGAATCTATAGATTGCTTTGGGTAGTATACTCATTTTCACAATATTCATTCTTCCAATCCATGAACACGGTATATTTCTCCATCTATTTGTGTCCTCTTTGATTTCTTTCATCAGTGTTTCATAATTTTCTATATATAGGTCTTTTGTTTCTTTAGATAGATATATTCCTAAGTATTTTATTCTTTTCATTGCAATGGTAAATGGTATCATTTCCTTAATTTCTCTTCCTGTTTTCTCATTGTTAGTGTATAGGAATGCAAGGGATTTCTGTGTGTTAGTTTTATATCCTGCAACTTTACTATATTCATTGATTAGCTCTAGTAATTTTCTGGTAGAGTCTTTAGGGCTTTCTATGTAGAGGATCATGTCATCTGCAAACAGTGAGAGTTTTACTTCTTCTTTTCCTATCTGGATTCCTTTTATTTCATTTTCTGCTCTGATTGCTGTGGCCAAAACTTCCAAAACTATGTTGAATAGTAGTGGTGAGAATGGGCACCCTTGCCTTGTTGCTGACTTTAGGGGAAATGCTTTCAGTTTTTCACCATTGAGGATAATGTTTGCTGTGGGTTTGTCACATATAGCTTTTATTATGTTGAGGTATGTTCCTTCTATTCCTGCTTTCTGGAGAGTTTTTATCATAAATGGATGTTGAATTTTGTCAAAGGCTTTTTCTGCATCTATTGAGATAATCATATGGTTTTTATCTTTCAATTTGTTAATGTGGTGTATTACATTGATTGATTTGTGGATATTAAAGAATCCTTGCATTCCTGGGATAAAGCCCACTTGGCCATGATGTATGATCTTTTTAATATGTTGTTGGATTCTGTTTGCTAGAATTTTGTTAAGGATTTTTGCATCTATGTTCATCAGTGTTATTGGCCTGTAGTTGTCTTTTTTTGTGGCATCTTTGTCTGGTTTTGGTATTAGGGTGATGGTGGCCTCATAGAGTGGTTTAGAAGTTTACCTTCTTCTGCAATTTTCTGGAAGAGTTTGAGTAAGATAGGTTTTAGCCCTTCTAGAATTCAGCTGTGAAGCCATCTGGTCCTGGGCTTTTGTTTGCTGGAAGATTTCTGATTCCAGTTTAGATTTCTGTGCTTGTGATGGGTCTGTTAAGATCTTCTATTTCTTCCTGGTTCAGTTTTGGAAAGTTATACTTTTCTAAGAATTTGTCCATTTCTTCCAAGTTGTCCATTTTATTGGCATATAGCTGCTGGTAGTAGTCTCTTATGATCCTTTGAATTTCTATGTTGTCTGTTGAGATCTGTCCATTTTCATTTCTGATTTTGTTGATTTGATTCTTCTCCCTTTGCTTCTTGTTGAGTCTGGCTAACAGTTTGTCAATTTTATTTATCCTTTCAAAAAACCAGCTTTTAGCTTTGTTGATTTTTGCTATGGTCTCTTTTGTTTCTTTTGCATTTATTTCTGCCCTAATTTTTAATATTTCTTTCCTTCTGCTAACCCTGCAGTTCTTCATTTCTTCCTTCTCTAGTAGCTTTAGGTATAGAGTTAGGTTATTTATTTGACTTTTTTCTTGTTTCTTGAGGTAAGCCTGCATTGCTATGAACCTTCCCCTTAGCACTGCTTTTACAGTGTCCCATAGGTTTTGGGTTGTTGTGTTTTCATTTTCATTCTTTTCTATGCATATTTTGATTTCTTTTTTGATTTCTTCTATGATTTATTGGTTATTCAGAAGAGTGTTATTTAGCCTCCATATGTTGGAATTTTTAATGGATTTTTTTCCTGTATTGGGGTCTAATCCTGCATTGTGGTCAGAAAAGATGACTGGAATGATTTCAGTTTTTTTGAATTTACCAAGGCTAGATTTATGGCCCAGGATGTGATCTATTCTGGAGAAGGCTCCGTGTGCACTTGAGAAAAAGGTGAAATTGATTGTTTGGGGGTGAAATGTCCTATAGATATCAATTAGGTCTAGCTGGTCCATTGTGTCATTTAAAGTTTGTGTTTCCTTGTTAATTTTCTGTTTAGTTGATCTATCCATAGTTGTGAGTGGGGTATTAAAGTCTCCCACTATTATTGTGTTACTATTAATGTCCTCTTTCATACTCGTTAGCGTTTGCCTTACATAATGCAGTGCTCCTATGTTGGGTGCATATATATATTTATAATTGTTATATCTTCTTCTTGGATTGATCCTTTGATCATTATATAGTGTCCTTCTTTGTCTCTTTTCACATCCTTTATTTCAAAGTCTATTTTATCTGATATGAGTATTGTGACTCCTGCTTTCTTTTGTTCTCTGTTTGTGTGAAATATATTTTCCAGCCCTTCACTTTCAGTCTCTATGTGTCCCTTATTTTGAGGTGGGTCTCTTGTAGGCAGCATATATAGGGGTCTTGCTTTTGTATCCATTCGGCCAGTCTTTGTCTTTTGGTTGGGGCATTCAACCAATTTACACTTAAGATAATTATTGATAGGTATGGTCCCGTTGCCATTTACTTTGTTGTTTTAGGTTCGCATTTATACAACCTTTCTGTGTTTCCTGTCTAGAGAAGATCCTTTAGCATTTATTGAAGAGCTGGTTTAGTGGTGCTGAATTCTCTCAGCTTTTGCTTGTCTGTAAAGCTTTTGAATTCTTCATATCTGAATGAGATCCTTGCTGGGTACAGTAATCTGGGTGTAGGTTATTCTCTTTCATTACTTTAAGTATATCCTGCCATTCCCTTCTGGCCTGAAGAGTTTCTATTGAAAGATCAGCTGTTATCCTTGTGGGAATCCCCTTGTGTGTTATTTGTTGTTTCTCCCTTGCTGCTTTTAATATTTGTTCTTTGTGTTTGATCTTTGTTAATTTGATTAATATGTGTCTTGGGGTGTTTCACCTTGGGTTTATCCTGTTTGGGACTCTCTGGGTTTCTTGGACTTGTGTGACTATTTTCTTCCACATTTTAGGGAAGTTTTCAACTATTATCTCCTTGAGTATTTTCTCATGGCCTTTCCTTTTGTCTTCCTCTTCTGGGACTCCTATGATTTGAATGTTGGGGCATTTCACATTGTCCCAGAGGTCCCTGAGGTTGTCCTCATTCTTTTGATTCTTTTTTCTTTTTTCCTTTCTGCTTCATTTATTTCCACCATTCTATCTTCTACATCTTTTATCCTATCTTCTGCCTCTGTTATTCTACTTTTGGTTCCCTCCAGAGTGTTTTTGATCTCATTTATTGCATTATTCATTATTAATTGACTCTTTTTTATTTCCTCTAGGTCCTTGTTAAGCATTTCTTGCATCTTCTCAATCCTTGTCTCCAGGCTATTTATCTGTAACTCCATTTTGTTTTCAAGATTTTGGATCATTTTTATTATCATTATTCTAAATTCTTTTTCAGGTAGGTCCCCTATCTCTTCCTCTTTTGTTTGGTTTGGTGGGCATTTTTCATGTTCCTTTACCTGCTGAGTATTTCTATGCCTTTTCATCTTATTTAGCTTGCTGTGTTTAGGGTGGCCTTTCTGTATTCTGGTAGTTTGTGGTTCCTCTTTATTGTTGAGGTTCCTCCCAGGGGGTGGGGTTGGATGAATGGCTTGTCAAGGTTTCCTGGTTAGGGAAGCTAGCGTCAGTGTTTTGGTGGGTGGAGCTGGATTTCTTCTCTCTGGAGTACAATGGAGTGTCCAATAGTGAGTTTTGAGATGTCTATGGGTTTGGTGTGACTTTGGGCAGCCTGTATATTGACACTCAGGGCTATGTTCCTGCATTGCTGGAGAATTTGCATGGTATATCTTGCTCTGGAACTTATTGACTCTTGGGTGGTGGTTGGTTTCAGTGTAGGTATGGAGGCTTTTGGATGATCTCTTATTAATTAATGTTCCCTGGAATCAGGAGTTCTCTGGTATTCTCAGGTTTTGGGCTTAAGCCTCCTGCCTCTGGCTTTCAGTCTTATTCTTCCAGGAGCCTCAAGACTTCTCCATCCATACAGCACTGATAATAAAACTTCTAGGTTAATGGTGAAAAGATTCTCCACAGTGAGGGACACCCAGAGAGGTTCACAGAGTTACATGAAGAAGAGGAGAGGGAGGAAGGAGATAAAAGTGAGTAGGAGGAGAAAAGGGGGGAATCAAGAGGAGAGAGACAGATCTAGGCAGTACTCTGTTCCCTAAGTGTTCTCCACAGCCCAGAACACCCACAGAGATTCACAGAATTGGGTTGAGAAGAGAAGGGGGAGGGAGGAAATAGAGGTGACCTGGGGGAGAAAAAGGAGAGTCAAAAGGGGGAGAGAGTAATCAAGCCAGTAATCACACTCCTGAGTAAAAATGGGTACTGAAGATTGGATTCTTAAATGTACAAAATTGATATCAAATACTAAAAAACAAAGATTAAAAATCTAAAGTAGAGGTTAGACTCTTAAGAACACAATAGTAACAAAAAACAAAAAGTATAAGAAATATATATGAAGTTCACTTTAAAAATAGGGTCCATTTTTTTT